>NW_014040440.1:143467-147623 GCF_001186125.1 Sphaeroforma arctica JP610 | reverse complement strand
TATCTATTTATATTGTGTCTTTGTGAACATGGTAAATGTGTGTTTGCTTTTGGTTTGATTCGCTCATTCATATATACGCTCATTCATATATACTTGTATATACATCGTCATGAATTAATGTATATGATTGCATAATACATATTTTCAAGCGTATAAAATATACAAACGTATACGAAGATACCATTTTGAACTATATATCATAGCACTGGTTTCACTCCTGGCTAGTTGTAATTGGCGAGGTGTGACTTAAAACGCAGTGAGCGGTGGAGCTTCATGTGTGTACACACACAAAAATCAGCTATATTTATACACTAGTGTCTCACGCCATATATGGCTGCTAGTTTTCACAGATTGTACATTTGTGTCCAAAATTATATATCCAATCAACTTTCTTTTCTCCAAAGCACACGTTCTGAATATAATGAATTCCTATATCTCCAGAAACCACCTTGACCGCGCTCATCTTGGAGACACGTTCCAATGCCAGTAAAAATATTCCATACTCGAGTTCTGAACTACAACGAGCGATAGACTCGTTCAGCAGTGTTTTATCTTCATCTGAGTCCGAAAAGCTCGACTGGAGTGCTCTACGCGCGCTGATAGCAAAGTCCGCCCACATAACACACAAGGAGTGGGACAAAACGGAAGGTTTGTCTGTTTGGAGTTCCGAGATTAAATTTTTCAAAACTGATTTTTACAGGCACTTGATTTATAGATTCAACTTGTTTGAAGTGCTTCTTGCTTAATTATTGCTCGGACGTATGCTCGATATACTTTTATTGTTGAGTGACACAGGCGTTTTCGCCTGTTAAAAGTCTTTTAAATCTTGGAAAACTGCAGCGATCTGAGAAAACTATATGATTCCTGCAACAAGCCACCTTCGATCTTTTTACGAAATAAGCCGTAATAAGACGATGTGCATCGCTTCCATTTATCGCCATAGTGATCTCAAAATGTGCCACTCTCTCACAGCGCATTCTTATTGATTCCCTCGGTTGTTGTTGGAGCTCATGCATCTATTATCGTCCTAGCCAGGCCGTGTCCGAGAAACACTTATCGACGATATAAGATAAACAGTCACTCTGTTTAATACATTCTGACTTTACAATGAATTCGTTTTCTTCATTGTCGCATTTAAATAGCTGCGGGAGAAGAACTGGCGGCTTTACTACCAGATGTTAAAGATTCGTGTTTCCAACAATTATTCCAGCGAGTCTTGGAGGGTGGACATTGGGATAGTGCAGCAGCAGCCGCCGCCGGTAGGCCGGCTTCTCAGAAACCTTGGGTTGTATTAGTTACAGGTATGTGCTATCGAAGTTTCTTCATGTTCGTGTCATATTCTGTACGTTTGGACTGTGCAACAGTAGGCAGCGAAAGTTATTATGGTTGAATTGTTTAATGTACGTGCGCACCTACACCTGAACGTATATATACCCCAGTGTGTGTGGCTTGCGCTTATACAATACGAGTCATTGGTATAGCATACGTGGTCTTGAATGTACTCGTATATGGCAGCACTGAGACCCAATGGGTTTGCAAGTTCGCTTTCTTCGACGCGCATCCCTTTAACAACGTAGAGTCTGAGCATCATTAAGCACATACTTGCATATGTACATACTAGAGTGGGTTTTAAGCTCTGTGTTGAACGTTGTTGTTGTTGGGGCCTGGCCGAGGTGAGTTATTACAATTTCGTGTAGTCTACTGACTTTAAGACATCTCTAGCAAGTCAAGATAGATGAGATTCAGTCACTTATGGTCCGATGGTGGATAGTAGACCTCCAAGGATCAGGGGGCAGTAGAGGCGATAGAATGCCTGGATATGACTCAGTGTGTGATCAGAGGGAAGGTCAATTAGGCAGTGTAGGTTATCTTCCACGTAGAAATGTCACATATATAGCGAATGTATCTGCAACACAGTAGTACAGCTATGGGCGGAAGCCAGTCTATTTATTACATACATGCTTGCTCTACCATCTCCCAGCGTTTTCGACCAAGAGCAGTTCGTCCCGTGGTTCTCGACAGTATCAAGAAAATAGACCCCATTCCATTGATCAGTATGCATAGCCGGCGTAGTCGGCTTTAACTCGGCGTAGTCGGCACTAACTCGGAGTTTCTACCTTTTCAGGTGTGAACGGTATCAGGAAAACATCGACCATCTACGAGCCTTGGTTCAGAGAAGTACTGGCCGAGGCACTCAATGGGCAATTTAGTGGTGATGCCAACGATCTACCTGTGGGTGGCAATAGCTTCTTCAGACAGCTTGATTATATCATCGCTACGGTGCGTTATTAGAAGGAAAATACATAGTATCAAGTAAGATCTATATCCCGTTTATATACCCTCGAATCACATTTATTCGCCATATCTAGGCAGCTCGAGTGTCTTGGCCCTTAGCCGTACTTCATTTTATGAATAGCGTTCTTGAATCGTGACTTAAGTTTTTTACACTCTATTTTTCGCCACCTCACAGGCCGCCAATAAAGACTTTAAGACGCTATATGAGATCAAGGATGTCCACTTGTATGCTCAGTTCAAGGACATGATCTTCACAAGAGGACGGACCCTGGCGGAGATGATCGGGGTCGTGTTTGTCAAGGCAGCGCAGAGAGAACGAATGAATGTAATGGTGGAAACAAGGTACATTAACACTCGGTGTAAAAGTTTATGTACAGTGATATATGTATGGTGCGCGAATGATATCTGTGGGGCTTGTACGTCTGGGCCCCTACTTGTAGTCTAGGCGATCCAACTGGTATTGCAAATATCGCCACAGCCCGCGACTGTGAAATATACTCTCTGAGCTAGCAAAAGTGATCGCACTAGATCCGAAAGTAAAAGGATAAAAACGACTGACACATAGTTTCGCATAACTCGTACACATCCGAATGACTTAACTGATTTCATACGCCTTCTTTAAAGGACTCCCGGTGCCATTGAATTCTGCGGGCATACGAGCTCTCAATCCTCGATTATTTAACCATTAAGTGATGAAGAAAGCGTCGCCAAATGATTACATTTTATCCACGGTCGCAAATGAATATATTTCACGGTAGTATATACTTGTGATTTGTCAGCCCGGCAATCGATAGTTTTAAAGTCGATAGATTACACGCATGCCACAGTGGTATAGATAGAGGCGTGTTCACTACGCACAACCTGTATTTAACCTTGGCTATTCTATGCGACAACGCTAAAGATTCGAGCTTGCTCATTTGCACACAAGAATTCCGCGAAACCGCTCTCAAAACGACCATCAAACACAGTCGTAGGCATTCAGTCTTGCTCATCTACATTCCGCATTATCTCAAATGCGCGTATATCATCCGATCCCATTGGTAGATACATAGTCGGACTCGCATATCTTTAGCCTAACCAAAATAACTGACTGTGATCAACTGTACTCATGCCACAGAAATATAGACAAAACTATGCATCTCTATATATTCCTAACCTATTCTCAAACCCCCTACCCGCCATCCCACAGTGGTAGAGATATAGGCATGTTCACATATGTGGACCACTTCTTCCCGGACTCTGAGTACAACAAGCTCGTCATCAACTTTACCATCAACGACATCGGGTACGCAGAACGATCGGTGGACAAACGCATGCTGGGCGAAATGGACGTGGGCAGAAGCGCTCTCGCAACTAACGCAGGTATTGAGAACGTAATGCTGCTCTTTATCATGAACTATTGAGGACTAAGTACTACTGTTGAAGACGTAATGCTGCTCTCTGTCTTGTGCCATTGAGGATATAATGCTACTTTTTATCGTGAACTATTGACAATGTAGTGCTACTCTTTATCTTGTACAATTGAGAATACAGTGCTACGCATTATCATGTGCTGACAAGAACGTGTTGCTGCTTATCATGTACTATTAAAAACGCAATGCTGCTCTTTATCATGAACTATTGAGGACTAAATACTACTTTTGAGAACGGATTGCTGCTCTTTATCACGTACTAATAGAACATATGGGGGGGGGTGTTATACTTTGCACGCGTATTCCATATGTTGGTATGGATATGTGTGCGACTGCACTGTCAATAACACGTACATGCATGGTGTTGTTAATGTGAGTTTGAGGTGTTCAAGACCAGCACTATATACATGTGTAAGTATATAATATATATATATATATATATATATATA
>NW_014040440.1:141194-143447 GCF_001186125.1 Sphaeroforma arctica JP610 | reverse complement strand
TATATATATAGTATATATATATATATATATATATATATATATATATATATATATATATATATATATATATATATATATATATATATATATATATATATATATACATATTTGTATATGTATATTGCTCTGAACGGTGCACATACATTAAATTAACCTAGACTAACGGACGCGTGCTCTTTGTGGCATCTACTGTCAGCAGGTTATGATCATATCAAAATGCGCGTAATTGTCAAACGTATATATTCCTCATCGCCTACACTGGTCAGTGAACATCGTTCGATAAGGAATATATTTAATTCTTATACTCTCAAAATTATCCCTGAATACATACACTTCAGACACAATCGAGGTCATCAAAGCCAATGCGGGTGGTCCGTACGGGTCCAAAGTCCTGCGCCAGGTGCATGAAGACTCGAACAGGGTGTGGGATACAATCCACAAGGGTGAGACAGAAGTGGGTAAATCTTGGTACAAGGCAAGGATTGCTATTGAAGGACACGACGAGAAGGAGTGGGTTGTCCGTGCCAGCGGGAGTGGCACAAAACAGTTTGAGTTTACGCCGAGAACAAGTCAGTTTAAGAAGGTAAAGATAGATGCGTCTCAATAGTCAAGGTGTATGCATGGAGAAGACGCGAAGAAGTCCTATTCTTTGCTGAAAAACAATGGCGGTGGTTTTAGGAACGTAAAAATTAATAAATGTTAACAGTCGTGCCGAAGATGGCGCAATAAAGTAGTGTGCTCACACAGCGCTTGTCAGTGGCGGGTGTGTGTTGCTGCAATCAAATAAATCAACATGCTTCATTACTGGAGTAAGGAGTTTGGAAGTTTGAATCTTCTATTGCTATTTTCAGTTTGTGCATGCCCTGGCACATTCCAAACCCGCACAGTAGTTAGATAAACGTGGTACCCATGTCAGGATAAATACGGCATCGAATAGCACCCGACAAAATCGAACTCATATCCCCGAGGTGTTGCGCAATGTCGTATTTGGAATAGATTTTATAGTCTCGAATCAATCGTAAAACTGCCTACAGACACATGGACACCAGCATCACGTTTTGGAGGCGGTCTTTGGATGTCCTTGGCTTTTAGTGCGTAGTGTCTGCTCCATAGTCGACGATCTAGTTCTCCGCCGTATATCCCGGTATATTTTCTTTTGAATTTCGGCATCTGCGTGCACGTTCCCTGAGGTCTCGAACTCCTTATACCGCAGTGTCTTCGTGTACTTACCTATCCCCTTGAAGAATAAAATAACCTGCGAAGCAAGGTACAATCGATATGATGGGCCTTGAGATGCGGACATACCAACCTCGGTTAATAATCGGATATTCGTCAGAATGAGTTGCCAGCTCAAATGAGAATAGTTAGATACCGGCGTAGTAAGTGAACTATGACAAAGTTCGTCACACGGTCGCCGGTTAGCCACACCCATGATAATCAACCCCACAACGGTATCAAAGGCTCCAATAATACCGCCAGACTACAATGAACACCAGACGTACTACAGTCAACGACAACCACAGAATAATTCAACTGAAAAAATACACAAAGTCTTACTACGGTCACATCCAAACTAAACAGACTCACCTTCTGCCCAATCTGCGAAGTGCAAAACAAGCCTATCGCACCACCTGCTAAAAGCAAGTAGTTGAGATCTACAAACGACGTAGCTATTGCCGTGACAATCAGTATCAGCAGCACATCTCGCGTTACCGTTGGGTTTGACCAGTCGAAGACCGAGTATATGTCCTCTAGCTCTTCATTCACGTGGACTATACCTACATCGAGATGGGGCCATGTCGGGCAGAGTTTAGTACTTATTCGTTCGACAGCATTTGGCAAGATATGTCATTTGATAGAAAAAGTCACGTGACATGATGTGTTTGCAGGCAATGTTTGGAGAAGTATGTGTCAAGTGCCAATGTTAGGCCAACACCCCTCGGTGAGCATACACTGCGGAAGTGCCCTATACTCGCATCGGTATCACATACAACGCACACTGCGGCTGCTTCTCAAGATATCCTACAAGAAAGTATACTATATAGCAGATTAGCGGAGCAAATAGGACAATTTGAATATAACTTTCGGATACTCCAAAGACACAGTACCACCCCAATCTTCTACATGCAAACACAGCTATTTACTTCTGGTTGCTCACCATTCAGTACATCTTGTAGTTTACCACATAACATAGGTATGGTAATAAACAACAGACACAGCACCGTTCTCGATACGTCCAGCTATTTCCATATA
>NW_014040440.1:136629-138940 GCF_001186125.1 Sphaeroforma arctica JP610 | reverse complement strand
GTATGTATAGATATACCTTGAGTTGAGACATACGAAGGCATAGACGGCAAACACCAGGCAGGTCAGGAAAGGATGCTCCCATGTCACCACCGCCGCTGTGTTCTTGCAGAAATCCACCACGGGTGTCAGCAGTGCGGCAGTGCGCATGCCATGCTTGTAGCACCTATTTACATTCTAACAGCAATAGTGACATGATGTGCATGAAAACATATATCCCGTACATACTGTCAGAAGTAAATACATTGACCCGCTAGAAGTAGAAATAAAACTAATAAAAAAGCCTGACGGACTAAAGCCTATAGGACAAATTATGGAACAAGAACCGAATTATGACGCGTATGTGCAGGAAGACATCGAACATACAAAAGGTTCGGGCTCGGGGATCTCCTTCTCCAGAAAGTGGGCGAGATATTCACCGAGATGGGAGAACTTGTATTGTAGACGCACTCTGATGCGACCCAATGAAGCCTTCTGGGCCTTCCTGGGAACAGGCGAACAACTATAGTTTAGTACTTTTATTAAATGATTATTTTATTCAAGATACCTGAGCACAGTCAGATAAGCGTATGGAAGGCTCTGTATACCCCCAACATAAAACAACCGAGTACATGATAGGCCTTTCATCCCTAGTAGGGTCGCAACACGACTTACTCGGTGCGAAGATCACTAGGCTCGGGATGCAGGTCAAACCACAGATCGTGCAGCTCTTGATTCCGTAGCATCTCGATGGGCACATGGACCTCACCGATGTGATCGTCCTTTGAAGCCGTGTCATAGTCGTACACTGAATACGTGATACACAAGCGACTGCTGGCATTAGCATATGGATTATAGACAAACGCTCACATCATTTCAACAGTAGAAAAATAATGGGTCTGAATTGTATCCTTGCTAGAGAACTTTAACATGAACTACATAACGCCGGTATGCCCGCTATATTGGATGCCATACGGCACGCAAAGCTTAGGACATCTGTTCGACTAGAGGATATCGCACGTATCTCCCTCTCGAGGCAAACATCGCTCTCGTCTTACCTTTTAAAGTCAGTATCGCTCTGGGCCGCCACACGTTCATCACAAACTCTTCGTCCCAGTTAGGGTTGAGTGTGGCATTGATCTTGTGAGTTTTCGCGATTTCTTTCTCAATTGCTCCGACCTCTATCTGGCAGTAAGGATCTGAGCTTGGTTTCGAGAACATTGCATAGTCTGAGGCCATAAGTCCACTCGCTCCAATCTGAGAACCCAAGTACGCTATGTTTCAGAAACAATGTTTGATGGCATCGAGAAAATAGGCCATAAATGACCTCTCGTTGCAATAGAGAGTATCATAAAAGAGCGCGCCAGTAACTACTACAATATAGAACATCACCGGTCATACACATACCACGTGTACGTATAGACGCCCGAATGGCAATCGCTTGCCGCCCTCCAATTGGTCTGCCGTCTCCGTCCAGGGATTGAATAGGTATATCCACAACGGCAGCATTTTGACCTGATAATCAAATTTCGATGCGACACAAATGATCATTAATATGGACATCTATACACTAGATATATGACACATCAGCTAAAACTGGGAGACCCCTGATACTCAGAGAAGCGATCTCTAACTGGACAGGAATTTTATCTAACTATCAAAATCACGTACTAAAATCGACCTCCCGAATGCTCGTAAAGCTCAAAACTCTACAAAGCCTGGTACTCAGTGAGATGATCATTCAATTAACTAAATAATACCTGCACATCAAAATCGGGTACTGAAGTCGTGGACCCTTTCCGTCGAGATTCACTCGCGTCCGTGATCTTCGCTACTCAACTCGGATGTGAGATACAATGCAATGTATAGTTTTACTTGTGATACACGACTCGTTGGAAGTCTGTAGGAAAATAAGAGGAACAAATGAAACCGCATACAGAACTATTGATTACTTTGTCAATTGTCAGAAAAATTGCAATACGACAACCATACACGTTCGTGGCCATACCAGAGGTTCGTTGCATGGCTTTAACCGTGTCTGTGTCCATCTGTGGCATAAGAAAGTCCCCTAAAAGAGGTTCTATGGCATTCGGACTAGGTAATTCTTCTAACAATAAGCTGGGAACATGATGTGAATATGAATCGCGTGTTGTGATTTTGATAGTGAAAATCATCAAGCAAAATGAAATTAGACAAATAAATTATCGGGTCATGTACCTTTAGCCAATCAAATAAAAACTGCAGTGGTAAAAACTCAAGCTAAGTGTGGCAGTATGGTTGCTCATATATATATATATATATAAATATATGTACGTATAAATTCATATGCATGAAT
>NW_014040440.1:129047-133378 GCF_001186125.1 Sphaeroforma arctica JP610 | reverse complement strand
TATATATATAAAGCATCATGCAATACCTTAGAAATGTGTTGAGCGCCAGAACTCGTTCAGAAACCACCTGTTCCAGAACAAGACATTATAGGTGTGAGACTTCGCCCGTTCAGATGTGTTTTTTTCTTGCCTTTTTTTTCTCGAAACGGGGAACATTATCAATGCTTGCCGCTCAGGATCAATGAAACTTAAACGAATGAATATAGGTTTATATTACCTCGTCGGAGAGGTTATTGAAATATCGCCGCTTCGGGAAGGCGTAGAGTGCATGACCGATAATTGTCTTGATGCCTGGGTCTATACGCCCTAATGTTTTCGTGACTGCCGTCCGCAGTCGGTAGAAATCGCTGAAGCGTTTGAGCACTACATATCTGCTGCCGCCCTAAGTTGGTGTTATGACCAATATACCATCGGATGAGAAACAATAGGAACGATGCTTCTGATCTGTAAACACACCGTAGATACTCGAATTGGAATTCAACATCACGACGAGGAACGTACCGGTTTTTCGCACACGATCTTATAGGCTGTATGTTCGTCGGTCGTTCCGCTGTATATACCAAAGAGAGGCGGGGGGTGAAAAGCAGGGACATAAGTCTTCCAAGCGAACATTGAATGCTGTGCGGTGTATTCATCCTACATGCAATAAAGGCTACAAATGTCTTGCCAAGAAGCTCACACAATCCCACACTTCGTGACTTCACATTGTAAGCGTTTGTCTGCACATATCCCTCTAGCGCAAGGTCACAGAATAACCGTATATATATATATATATGTGTGTATCGGAATATTTGCCAATACACACATCTATCGCAGCGAGTACGGGTTAATCTCTGAAATCTTGGCTTACAACTTAACTTTACCTCTTTTCTCTCACACCCAAGATTACAGTCGCTCTGCTGATGGGCTTTACTACAATCAATTGAGAACTCTGCTCATGAACGATCTCGGAAGACATTTTCCCATGCTTCAGCTGTAGATGCTGAATTGACCTAATCAAATATTTTGTCCCGTTAGTCTAGCTTCGCCTGAAAATGGTAAAAGACAAATACGATACAAAAACGGCAATAGATTAGAATATATGATCGCCTACTCGCGCAGAAGATTGAATGCGAATACCTCTATGAAATTATCCAGTATAGGAGCGCGTTTTAAAATAAAACTAAGAAAAGCACAAACAGAAAAACCCACATATATACATATATATATATATATATATATATGTATGTAATTTTATATGTATATCTATGTATATATAATATATATATATATATAGCTATACATGTACGACTTTGACACAAACATATGTGTGCGTCAGTGTGTTTCAGTATATTCAGTATAGTATGTGTGCAGGTTTGCTATTGTGGATTTCTTCAACCGTAGGTCCTAAAAGAGTAGGCTATGATATACTGGTACTCAGATGCAAGAGAAAAGACATGAGCAGGCACATGAATTTATACCTCACCTGTTGCATACCTCGCGCGAACCATTTATATGGCTATATGAGACTATTAGTCCTCATGCTATACGCACGCACATCATTATTGCTTGTTCAGAACTATAAGGTTCGTGTGCAACATACCATATCTTTCAAATAGTTCGTCAGAGTAAAGCAAATGGAAAATCAAATAACTTCTACATTAAAGTTCATATTTGCGAATGAGATAGATATGACTGTACACATCTCGTGAAACGGAAAGAATACTTCCAGAGGGAGCGCATCATATCTCTGAGATAGTAGTTGCTGTGATAATATTATATTTGAAAATATACCATCTCAAAAATTCGTACACACATGATACGAGAGTATTTAATTTCTATACAGTAGCAGTGCATAGGCGCAGACTGATAAAACAACAATACGGAACAGGATAGGGAATCTGTTCTCAGAGAAATGGAATGATATTATATAGACAAATACTGTCCGTGATATATCTACCTGGATATCTGGATATCCTTTTGATACAGACTTGAAGACAAATGAAACACAACTGAGCGCGAGCCTACAGCATTCCTTTTTCAACGCACTCTTAAATGCACTCAAAGCCAGGCAATTTGAGCTTCTTCCCCGTGCATTTCTGTACGAGAGTAAAAGTATAGATATCAGCATACAGCAGGAACTACAATCAATGCAAGATGCGAGATAGGACTCTCATAATGTCACTTCCATTGCACTCACTATTCTCAAACTGTTGATACTCTTCATGCATACTTCGTGTATGAATAGAGTACGCCTTACATATATATATGGTTTAGAACCTCAAATAAGGACTTGACAGTTGACGCCAAAAGCCATAGAAAGCGTCATCAATTTTTGAAAGATTCATGAAACCAAGAAGTAGAACTGAGTAGCCAATGAAAACTCTTCAATTCCGTCCGACCTCATACGCTTTTATTCATTTCGGGAGTCCTGATTTGAAAACGGTGCCTGAAGATTTTGGGACAAATCATGGTGCTGGTAGCTGTAAATATAAACGTTAACCGTTACCTTTTTTTTTATTTAGGGTTTTGTAAAGTAAAACCCGAAACTGCGGCGGCTGCGGCCTGCTGCTATTTTACTTTTATTTACAACTTTTTTAAAATAAATTAAAAAACCCCTTAAAATAAATAAACCCTGGACTCTGAGACTTGAGAGTCTGAGACTCTTGTTGTGTGAGCCTCTAAGACTATATGTTTTATTTTTAGAAACAAACCCAAAAACAAGACGCCACATGAAAAAAAAATCGACCGTGTATACCTCTGATCTATATTTTGTTTTTGTTTTTTAGAGAGAACTGTTAACTGCCTATGATTTTTTAGAACAACAGATAAATAGTTAGGGCGAGTCATAGAGCCAGAGGTTGAGACTGACTGCTTTGCAACGTTTGTATTATAACTCTTGAACTCTTAAACCTTACGTATCTGTACTGTATCCGTCGCAAGAATGGGTCAAGCATTGTCAGGCCAAAAGCCGCCCGCCACAGCGGCGCTCCTGCAGCCAGCTGTGACCGGCGACCTAGATTCGATAAAGTCGGCTGTACTCACATACAAACAATCACTGGAATCCGGTTCGACACGAGGGGCTATTGAAGAAGCTGTTAGTGTGTATGTGAACAGACAAGACACTGCGGGAAATGCAGCACTTCATGGAGCGTGTTTTGGTGGGCACACTGAGGTCGTTAAGTACCTCTACGAGGGTGCTGCTTGCTCCCTGTTTTTGAGTAACGAAATTGGGTGCAATGCAGTATTCCTGGCAGCCGGGTATGGGCATGTGGGCTTACTCGAGTATCTACTGAAGGCTATTCAAACTGAGGAATCTCGGACAGGTATGAGTGTACGTTCACAGACTGTGGCATGTAACAGCACAGGCGACAACGCTCTTATCGCCGCTGCATCTCGCGGTCACACGAAAGTCGTAGACCTACTACTGAGCAGCCTAAAGGGCGATCTGGAGTTAAGTTCGGTATTGAACTCGCGCAACAAAGGCGGCGATACCCCTCTGAGTGTGGCTGTCGCGGCTGGTCACCACGAAACCGTTGCATTAATTGCTGAGCAACCAGGTATCCTCATCGACTCAATAAACAACACACAGTTAACTCCCCTTCTGGTTGCTTGTGAACGTGGCCAAGTAGATATACTTAAGACACTCCTCTCCGCGAACGCTGATTGTACTCTGGTAGATGCCAACGGAGCGAGTCCGCTGATGATCGGTGTGTTCTGCGGACACGAGAGTGTGTTGTGTGAGCTATTACAGTGGTCAAAAACACACGAAAGCGCCACAGAAACCGCCGATGCGGGTGGAGATAGTGTAGGTAGAGACCATCAGGTAGACCTCGTGAATAAGCCGGATGCCCAGAGCGTGTCCCCTCTGTGGATAGCGGCGAAAAATGGGAACCTGTCAATGGTAAAGGCGCTGGTTGCTGCCGGGGCGGATGTAGCGCATATATCGGCAGACGGTACAAAAGCATTGGATATCGCTCGAAAGCAGGGGAAGGCTGATATTGTTGAGTACCTTGAGAGTCAAGCGTAGACTTTGTCTTCATATCATTGAAATTTCCATTGACTGATTCTGTGAAGTAGGGATAGTCAGATGATGTTGCGCGTACTGAGGTCGTGTTAGTATAAGCTTTGTGTCATGATGGCAGCGATGATGCGTCGAGGAGCACGGAATCACTCGTATCATAGAATAGCGAAGAAGCACTACTTCTCACTGTAGCATAGGTAAATGCCGATATTTTCCCGTACTGCACCCCAAAGTGTCTAGCATGAGATTAGGGGTATGTCAGGATGGAAATACATTGCGCCCGGCCGAGAAGCAGAATGGTGCAACGTTAAAGATTTCCTACGATGTA
>NW_014040440.1:126874-128510 GCF_001186125.1 Sphaeroforma arctica JP610 | reverse complement strand
GTATGTATGTATATGTGTATATATATCACTGTGATTTAGGTGACCCGAAAATCACTCGACAAAGTAAGAATGACCAGCATATGTTTCAGGGAAGAGGCAGTCTGGTAGTGCATCGAGCACTGCAAAGAAGCAGAGCGGGGGATTTCGTATCGAGTCTTGTTGTCGCAATAGGATTGGAATTGTGTTGTACGTGGCTGATAGCAGAGGTTCGCCAACCTGTGTCGGTGTTCTAAAAGTCAGTATAAAGACGGGCGGTTTAGCCGTGCAATGATGCTTCTGTTTATGCAGGGAATATGAAAGACCGATGCCAGCGACGACTTCTAAAATTTTTACTCGCATCTTCATCGTGGAAAACAAGTCAACTCATACCAGTAACCTTCCCATCGAGAAGTCGGTATGTACAATGATCCGTAGTAGGCGATATAGGAATATTTTGAATATATCGGTCGGAGGTGTGAAACATTCAATTTCTTTATGGGTCACACTAGCCTCGTACTAAATATCCATAAATGTAGATAGACACACATGCATTGCACAACATGTCATGCGGATCATCGCTTCCAGACAAGCAAGGTCGGTGGTAGCCTAACCACTAGCTACTGAGAAGAGCTCCTAAAGAAACCTGGTGGACTTTACCTACTGCGTGAGGCATCAGTTAGACGAGAGTATCACAAGATAAACAACTGCGAATGGCTTTAGCAATTATGGGCTTGCCCTACACTGGGCCTAATATGAAACATAGAGGCTAGTTATGCACAATCTATATTACACACAATGCAGAACGGTATTTGATCTCGTTATTTTGACCCATGCTAATTCTTGCTTTTAGTAGTACCTTCGCGGTATTGACAGTAGTTGATGGAGTGGCTCATCTACTTGTGTGCGTCCTGCCAACTCAATGGCAGTAAGTGCTTCAATGTACACGAATATGCTACACTATGTAAAATTATGTGCTTCGTTGTAATGCTGAGAGCAACTTGCCACAGCGCGGCCACAACGCGATTTCCAATCCTGTATGTCACCACATCCGTAAATAGGAAATCAAGATTGCAAACCTTTCATTTCCACATTGAGGTTTCCCTCGCAATCTTAAGCCAAGAAGTGTAACCTTGCACATGTGTGCTCATCCTTCACGTGAGCCTGGCCGTCCAAAGAATTATTGGTATGTGTTTGCGTGCGCTATAATGGCCTTATTTCTCTGCGAGTCAAAGCAATCAGATTCTGGAATACTTGACCAACTACACCTTTGTGAGGGCTTGAAGTTCAATATTTAGATCACGCCACTCACTGGAATTATTACACTGAAAATATTTATCTACCATAAGAAAACATCACTTATGTCATGTCAACGAAGATGCTGGCTAGTGTACGTGAGCATGATACTTTTAACGAACAATAGCATACGCAATGAAGGAATCATGACCAGATAATCGGGTGTTACAAATTCCGAATAGCATACGATCCAATGCTGTTCATTCGTAGGACTTATATATATATATATATGTGTGTGTGTGTGTGTGTGTTGTGAGTGTATATGTATAAATATATATATATATATATATATATATATGTGTGTGTGTGTGTGTGTATGTATGTATGTATACATGTATGTATGTATATATGTATGTATGTATGT
>NW_014040440.1:122721-126854 GCF_001186125.1 Sphaeroforma arctica JP610 | reverse complement strand
ATGTATGTATGTATACATGTATGTATGTATATATGTATGTATGTATGTGTGTGTGTATGTGTATGTATGTAAGTATGTATATATGTATGTATGTATATATATATATATGTATATATATATATATATATATATTTATATATATATATATATATATACCTACATGTAAAAATAAAATCTACCTGTCCGTTTATTCAAAGTTCCCGTTCTACCAGGAGTATGACGCGCTCCACGATCATTTTGTACGTTTCAGTGTCCCCCATTAATCGCTTGAACTTGAGTCCGTGTATATTGACCATGGGCATGCGACAGACCTCTATCTCCCACTGCAAGTCCTGGAACACACACGTGAGAATAAAGTGCTCGGAATGCTCGCTGTTTCCGCTGTGTATGATCTTCATGCTAGACAATGCCTGTTGAAAGTTGTACAATATTGAGTTCAGTATACGAATTTTATATTTATACAAGGGTAGAGGGCAAGATATGGTGTATGTGCAATGTATGTGGAAGGGAAATACGAGGTATCTATTTGATTTAATAAGCGCGTGTGTGACTATATAAGTATGAATGACTAACTATCACGTATGTCGTCGAAAATGACATGTTGCCATGCAACCCTTCCATTTTCTTGCTGCTACCGTTGGCGAATGCGTGATTAGGTTTACGCTACACCTTGTGCGTTAAAGTGACAGTGAGTATTACACTGCTCCAAAACAGCGTGCGATCATATAAAATTGAATATGTATAGTCAACTCAGACAGACAGCAGTATATGCGAAAACAGAAATGTAAATTTATGCTAACACCCTCAAAGCTGTGCGAAGCTTCACGCCACCAGATCCGATTACACAGAGATTCGGCGTGCAGTCAATGGAGCACACATCCTTGCGATCATCTCGTTTACACAAAGCGACGAGACGAAAATCGTATACACCATACGGAAACACGGTTATAACACCAGACATACGTTCTGCACTATGTCGTATATCTCTTTTGCGGGTCGGTATGAAATAGTCCGGGAAATCAGCGACAGACGCGACACTCTTGCCGTCCGCTTATCTGTAGACCAAAAAGTGTTCCAATGTGAGCATATAGACAGTGCCGCCTTGGTGTTCTTTTGCTCCGCAATGCATGGTCCCAAGACTGTACGCGAACCCATCCGTAATCTCCGCTTTGCCCCAAGACAATCTAGTTGGTCCAAAAACTACACAGATGCAGTACAAACCCGCACGACTTTTGCTCCACAATCCACACAAGAGCTAATATTGGCATTAAAACCCCTTCCTTACGACTTCTTTTCGCCCTCGGTTGCTTGTGCTTGAAGCTGCTGCTGCTGCTCAAACCAGTGGGTGATTCGGGGATGGTGGTAGTGCTTTTTGGCGTGCCTACTGACGACATAGAGGTACGATATGATGTGTTGGCGGGTGGCTCTGGAGAATGGTCGGCGGACTTGTTGCCTTTGGTGGTGGTCACAGCGAGACCCCAATGACTGTTGTCAAGACTTGTCCCTATGTCCATGCCCAGTTCGGAAGCAAAGTTCTCCTGAGATTGGATGGATAGGGATAGCGGATTTTGGTGTTCAGGTGATAGGAGACGTGAATCTAAGCTAACAGGTCAAAATGACCGTGCGTGTGGTAGACTATATGATTTTAGGTACCAAAAATGCAGGTATGAATTTATTTCTGGATATGAAACGTGCCATATACCGCAGATATGAAGTAGACAGTCGATGCAAAGCCAACATAATTACAGCCGTGTACTTATGGAAGCGAACCCCAGCAAATTTGAGAAACAGGAGTATTTTCTAAGTCTCAGAGTGGAAAAAAAAACTCGAAGACGAATCAGCTAGCTTCAAACAGAGGCGGCGACACACCTTTTCGGTTTTTACTTTGATGCATTTTAAGTTGAGTAGGACGGTGTAGAGACGGCAGCAAATGCAACCTACCTCCCTACCTGAATGCGATATAGCCAGGAACGCCATCGCAACACGATACCGTATATCAGTATAGTTTGGGATAGCCTATAAATATCACAAGGACGTGCCAAGTCCGCTTACCATGCTTAGCTTGCGACCGTCGAGTGTGGTCACGTTCTGGATGGCCTGCTGAGATATGTCCCCTGAAGCAAATGCCTACGAGTGTACATTCAGTGTTCACATATTAGCTACGCGACTGGAATTGATCGCTCAGCAGAATTTTCAAGAAACGGCGGACGCGCATACGATGCGTTGACATGATACACGCGAGGCAGTGGCTAGACACCAAGCGTTAATTTGTTAATTTCTTAGGCCGTACTTTCACCTGTGTCACTAGCTAAGTATAAGCGCGACAGATAAGCGACATGCATGTCGCATACCTTCGGCAAGGGCGACGGCGTCCCCGATTTGATTTGCAGTGAGCTCATGAGATCTGTAGGTAGAGATAAATATGAATCAGCAATCGCCAAGGTCTGCATTGGTGCCTTGTTCCGCATGGTGTCTTAGTTACTCAAAATATAAACTTCCGCTAGACATACAGCTACCTCTTCGAGTGGCATTACAGCCTTGTGGATACGAATCAATTGATATCACGTATTCAGGAGCGGTCAAATATGCAAGATGTGTTCACAGAGAGGAAATTCATAGTATCAGGGGCACCTCTGGGCGTATATATTCGTACACTACAATTCAGACCCTCTACATACCAGCCAGCATAACACCTTAACTCCTAAATGAAAGCCTCTAGTAAATATACATGCCAGACCTCCCACATATTAGCAAGGCCATTTCTTAACTCTAATCCTGGACCTTAAACTCTAGCTTTTAATCAACGATACAATTCAGACATTCCACATACCCGCAAGGACAGCGTTGTGCAATTGCGGGTACTTCAGTTTCCTCTCTCGATATAACATATATGTGGCATAGGGATCGTCAAACCGATCGGTGGATACGGAGTCGAGCACATCCGACGCTTTGTAGCCTGAAGATTCCATTAGTTGTAGTATTTCCTGGTCTAAATTTAGCAGAGCTTCCTAATATGCAAGGAGAGTTTGTAGTGTATCTTGGTCGAGATTCAGTAGAGTGTTTACCAAAGAACAAACAAATCAATGTGTTAGAAAACAAAGCTAGAAAACATCGCAGCACTATGATATCCGGCAAATATTTGTGACATGAAATCACACTTATTGTTTTTCTTTATAACTATGCTACACGACTACAGTGCAATATAGTACATACTAATACTCTTACTTTATTCGTTCCGGGAATGCCTTCAGCTCCCCCCGACACATCCCTAATCCATTCCGACATGACACAGTCTTTGATGGTACACCGCCTGTATCGGTCAGGCTGTAAACATCCGCGTATCAGACTCTGGCAATCTGCAGAATGGCAAAAGGCCAGGTGAAATGATTTTTAATGCTGGATTATCGCCGGCAGTCGGGTCCAGGGTGAATACAGCTTCTTGACGTAAGTCACAGCGAATGTCTAAAGCCACCAGATTGACAGATCGAGTTCTTTAAGCAACGGGACGCATTGGGCAAGACTCGCAACCGGTGTATGAGAATTCTCATCATAAATTTTACATCGAAATAGATAGGACCCTTCAATGAAAACGCGTACTATCTCGATCTAATATTTGTAAACCGAGCAATCGTGCATGCAATGAAGCCACAGTAGCAAGCACATACGTATAGATATATCATCATCCATAGTATATCGCCCTTCAGTCGCTGCCGACGCATTCTCGAACGGCAGAATACCCGAGACCACAGTGTATACCATCACACCCAAAGCCCAAATGTCCGGCTGTGAGTAGTGACACAAGTTACAGGTAGTAACACGTCAGAATTTGATGAGTGCATTCGCTAAGGATATGTACAGGTACACTTATATTTGATAGTTCAGATATCTGGCTGTGAGTATCCAGCATAAGGCAGATGACTATAATGGCTGTCAAATATATACGAAGAAGAAATTCTACAGCCAGATACGTGTCTGTGAGTAGATCTCACGAGAGCAAGACACCAGTAACCTTACATGTGATATTTCATATATTGCATAACAATATATGACAATGTGATACCAGATATCCGGTTGTGAGTAGTGTGGCAACCAGACACAGGCATTAAATACATATAAACAAGCAGACACATAAT
>NW_014040440.1:120549-122701 GCF_001186125.1 Sphaeroforma arctica JP610 | reverse complement strand
GTGTGTGTGAGAGAGAAACAATAATAAAAGGATGCAACCAATATGGATCCAATATGCTAACCCACGCACGACACGGGCTGCAAACAAGCCGGCATTGGCCTACATTCATATTGCTAGTGATACGGCCGGTGAGAAACGTATACGAACACGCCGAAGTGAACCAGCAACCAGATAAGCAAGGTCATATATGCACTCGCAGGCGACATAACTACTGGACAAGCTTCTACCCATTAGGGTTGTGTAGACGCATGTCTCGTGAACAAACAAGACACCATCAACATCAATACAGACACTCTCGAAACTACTGATGCAGTACTATTCCCAGCTACTTTCGTCACAGAATCCCTAACACACCCTTCACAATATCGTATGATGGGCACGCATAATCATAATGATCGACAAGTAGTACACCCTCCACACTACCGCTGATTTGACACAGCAGATACGCTACTAAGATACTTGCAAAATATATTCCGCAGTTACTAGACGACAGCCATAAGAACTGACACGTCATACACACTGGCTTCAAATAGACACGTTCCACCACCAACGCAATGACTGAAGCACAACCTTACCAGTAGCATATGTGAAACCCACAAGACTACTACCACAGTAACTTGTGCGACCCAGCCTACACATTAGTTCCAGGCAGATACACAACACCCCCAGCCACCAGCACACCAACTCCAGCATACCTCTGGGCCTGTATACGGAGTGCCGGTGAAAATCTCCGGTGCGGCGTAGAACGGGCTGCCGCAAAATGTTTTGCACTTCTCGTTTGGATCGTAGAATCGACTTAGTCCGAAGTCGGCTAGTTTGATATTTAGATCTGCATCCAATAGCACGTTCTCAGGCTGTTTGTGTTGTGTGAATGAAGAGTGTGATGGTCAGACTTAGCAGAAGACTCAGTGGCAGTACGAGAGTACCAAAAGCGCTGACCCGTCAGCCACTGTACTAGCTAATGAAAACTGAGGGCGCAAATGGCTGGTTACATATGCATTGGTCCTGCAGCCAATGACTGGGTGGTATTACATACGCACTGGTCTGGTGGCCAAGCTACAGAGACTGTGGAGTTTATGTTCTATATTACAGTTATCACCGTGGCCTACCTTGAGATCTCGATGCACGACCATTTCGGAGTGGCAGTAGTTGATGGCTGAGAAAATCTGGTAGAAGCATTTCTTCGCCTCCTCCTCCTTCATCTTGCCTTTCGGCACGAGGTAGTCGTAAAACTCTCCATGCGGACAATACTCTTGCACCAGGTATATCGTCTACCCGAGCCATGGTTTAAAGTGCGAGTGTTTCCATTTTTTAGAAATTTGAGCACCGCCAGATATCGGCCAAACTATCGTCTACCCGTGACTTGGCTTCAAATTGCGAATGAATACGTTTGCATACAGCTACAGTCCTTATTGCTGTTAGGCTAATTTGTTGTCTATAGCGTGTGCACAAACTACAACACTCACCTCTGATGTGATGATGACCTCGAACAATCGCACTATATTCGGGTGGTTCAATTGTTTGAGTATGCCAACCTGTGTGAACAACGGGCACAATATGAATAAACCGCACGCCAGCCATCGAAAATTCGAGCCAGAGCAGGCAAAAAGAACGGATAATCCATGCAATTTCTAGTCAGTAATTGAGAGAACAACCCTAAAAACTACCGGCACTACCTCTCTCATCAGCGTGTTAAGCTCGTTTTCATCAAGATACTTCTTCTCGACCATTTTCACGGCCACCTGCTGTCCAGTGAACAAATGGCGAGCAAGCATCACCGATGAGAATCGCCCTTTGCCGACCTTCTTGATGATTTTGTAATTTCCTACCATGAATTTCTGGTACACAGTAGTATACAGAGGAATAGGAATCGGATTAAATGCTGTTAACGGTGCGTAAAAATCAAATGCATTGACGACGAAAGTGCGTTCCTAAGCAACTCGTGGTTTTTACTGTATTCAGGTTTTCTATACAACAGTGTGGTATGATATAATTGATGATAGAGTGAACACGAAAGCTCTATTAAACAGAAACGCATTGCGTAGGTAAATTGAGAATGCAAGCAACTGTGATAATTGACCAGATTCCAATACGATTTGTGTATTATATATATATATATATATATATATATATGTGTGTGTGTGTGTGTGTG
>NW_014040440.1:111874-115620 GCF_001186125.1 Sphaeroforma arctica JP610 | reverse complement strand
CCGTCTGTTTTTCTCTTATTTATATTTTGATTTAAATTGAACTTTATATACATACATATATATATATATATATATATCTGAATGTATCTGAATTTATGTATATGTATATATATCTCTCTTTATCTAGATATTTATATCTATATATATTTGTATATATATATATAATTATATATTTATAGGTTCGGATATTTGTATACATTCGTGTTTATTTTTAAATTTACGTCTTTCTCTCTTTATTTCCTTTTGTTTTTGTTTTTGTTTTGTGTCCATACATATATATATATACTATATATGCATGTATATATGTTTTTGTGCATTTATGTATATATATGTATATATATATGTATATCTTGTTTATTTATATATATGTATATATATACGTGTTTGTGTTTATATATATATTTATATATATTTATATATATATATCTATATATATGTATATGTATGTATATATATATATGTGTGTGTGTGTATTTATACATATATATATATATATTCATGTAAATTTATATATGTATGTATATTGGATGTATGTTCGTGTGTTATTTTGTTAAGCCACATATATGTGTATGTATTTACTGTTGTATTTGTGCGGATACCTGCCCACGAATTATAGATGTAGTAATTTTATAAATATACTGCAAAGTGATGATCATATTAGTAGGCATGGTCTTTCTATTGGATTTAAGTATAAGTACACATTTGGGGAAACATGCATATATTTATTTATTTTACAGTTATTCTTTTACTTTTTTTTATTATATATATATATGTGTGTGTGTGTGCATGTATGTATGTATGTATATATTATATCTATATAAATAGATCTTTTTGCATGACAAATTCATAGAGGTATGTACATTTATTTCATGTGTTCAAATGTGTGTATATTCAAGTTCTTTGTACGCTCTGGTTTGATCCTTTCACATTTCAGTCATACTAGAATCTTCATTTGTATCTAGACTATATATGTCGGTATTTGCATGTATATATGTGTGCAATCTCGTGCATTTAACTAGCCTCTTCACATGTATTCGTGCATTTTTTTCTCGAACTTGTAGGTTACCATATATATTCCTCACGATTCATGAAGCATTAAATAGTTACAGATTCATACAAAGATATATTGCGTGTGGTCTTGACTTAAATTTCTATTTCCCTATATACAAACACACATTCCCCTTTACATAGTTTGCTTCGTGGTGGTGAGTTATGTACTAGCAGTTGTGTTTGTAGCCAACAAGGTTCGGCCTTTGTTCAATTTATTTATCAAGCATGCCGCCGTTTTCTCCGTTTTAAGGATTATTTGATTTTCTTCGAAAACTGTGGTGTCTGAGTGTGTATTGTGGTTAGTATGCGCAATCACATACACCTACTCTGTGCTTGGCACACACAGCTATGTGTGTCTATATGTATTGTAATTATACTTATTTGTCGACCAGCAGTCATTCCATCGGAATAATACCGTCGTGATGTTCTTGTCGCCAAGAACCTGGCGTGCGTGTCAAACTTCTTGTGAATTTAGCTGGCCTGCCTGACATCATTTCTTCATGCCTTGTCTTTCCAGGTCTTTTGCCTCGGATCGTAAAGGTCGCACCCGCCTGTGCCATCATGATTGGCACTTACGAGGGGTCTAAGATGTACTTCATGCGGAAACGAGAAGAGAGACTTTCGTGATATATAAATATACATAGATGTCAATCGGTTTCCTCTGTATAGGCATATTGTCAATCGCCGTCACCAGGGTGTACTCTCTGGGCGCACACGCCGATGCGATACATAAGAAAGTATGCGAACGCTTCGGAGAGTGTCACAGTTGTAATTTGGGATGTTCTTCCGCATCCGTGAGTGCAGTACATTAAGACATTGAGAGAGCAAATACCCGAGGCTCGCCACGAACCTGTAGGAGCTTCCGAATGCACATTTCCACGCTGACATCCAAGGATAGGGTTTGGTTGGTTTTGTGATTACTGGTCCAGTGCTTGGACTTGTTGAGAATGCACAGCGAAGATATGACTCTCGCTGGAAGGAACAGTTCGTAAGTGGCTCACTAGGGTATTAATAGGTTTTAGCATAAACCATTAAGCTGTAGAACTAAAACCTAAATAAAATTTAGACATGTAGCATACACGTGCATCCGTGTTCTTGGACATAGATTTTTTGCTTGGACTTCTTTTAAATCAAATGCACGGCGAAAGTATGGTTGTTACGACAGAGCAGAAACCTTCGAGGTAGAGTCGAGCACTAATCCTTAATATACCCCTTCAAACTGCACACCAGATACCTACATATAGTTAATCATGTAGAGTGCGCTTTATGTGTATCATCTGGACATGTTTTGTTGGTCCGTGCACTTGATAATACTACTAGCACATCTGAAGATTCACTACAGATTGTTGACATCGGTTATGTCTATGCCTCATCATCCGAGCATCCAAAACGTACTTATTGCCCTACATAGTGATCGTCCTGCTATCTCCAGCTGGTTTACGTAAACAATGCATAGTTTTATGAGACAGCCCTACTACGCATTTGATGGGCGAATGATTTGAAGAGAGGGGGTGTTTCAGCCACAAATCGTCACGATTATATAGTACAGAAGCAATTGCCAACTGATGAATGTAGTATTGTACATATGCCCATGCCCACTTCTCGAGATATCTGACCTGGCCCGTACATGATGGCTGTGTCCGGTGAATTAGAATGCTGCTGACAGTATATTTCAGAAAAGTCGGATAAATTCCCGATTTCGTGACGCTGGTAGCTAAATATATAAATTGGCTTCATAATGCAACGATCCCGGACACAAAACGGTCATATCCGAATTGGAGCTAGGGCCAACAGCAACACATTGCCCCTTGCCGCTGTCTGACGGTATACTCGCGATGATCAAAATAAGTTCAAGACACGCATGAATCCTCCCTATTGACAAAGTAAATTGACCTAGACGAGAGAGTGCAGGTTAATCCTACAATAAGTTTTTATACATAGTTTCTTTATACAGACTTCCTAAATTGATTCCATGCAGACGCGCGCAGTAGGGGCGTCCAACCCACATTCACAGATCCTTCTCCTTCTGGTAACTTCTATGCAGACTACTACTGCGTCTGGGTACTCGCTTACGCCTCATAATCAGCAGATAAGCCAGCCGTACAAGGCTGCTTACACACATCACTACCATGATAGCCTTCGGGAGAGCGTAGTATGCAATCACATCGTGTAGGTTGTTGTGCTTGGTATTTTCCATGCCGGAGGTGATCTGGTAGACGTTGGCAACAGGAGTGTCAGTGTCAGGTATATAATATTATCAAACCGTGCGTGCGATGGCGCATCTTCGTACTAAGTGTAACTGTAATTCACCTCATAAATGATACGGAAGCCGAGCTTAGTCAGACACTGACAGTGCACATGCATATATGAACACATCCAGCATGACAATTCAGCTAAGAACCAGTTGTAAACTTACCTCGTAGATGATACTAAAGCCTAGTCGAGTCAGTGAAACGCAGATGACTGTGTATGCCCACAGACACGCTCCAGGGCCCACGCCCAGGTAATGCAAAGTCACGGCAATCGCATTGCCCAGGAATGCCTGGTATGGAGATACAAGCATAGTGTTAACCATATATATATATATATGTGTGTGTGTGTGTTTGTGTGTGTGTGTGTGTGTGTGTGTATAATGTATATATAATAATATATATATATATATATATATGTGTGTGTGTGTGTGTGTGTGTGTGTAT
>NW_014040440.1:90823-106506 GCF_001186125.1 Sphaeroforma arctica JP610 | reverse complement strand
CATACAGTACACCAGATATCAACAACCAGACCCTGACCCATGGCTCCAAATATAGCCTGGTATTCCGCTTCAACCTGCTAATAGTGCTTATTCGAGGCGAAGCATTCCCACTGCCTCTCCTCACATCCCTTTCCCCAGGTGATAGCCTCCCTTCGAGTGCATCATTTACATTACTGTGTAATAGTCCACCATTTATGGAGTCGGGGTGAGAGTGTGATATACTCTCACTGTCCGGTGGAGCTTTTTCTACCTGTTGTGCTAGGTTGTTGATAGTCTTCTCGAGTTCACCTAGAACCTCCTCTCTCTCTGCCAAATCCAACTGCTGATCGGACTCGGAATCAAATACGTCCATTCTTTGCGTAAATAAAATCAAATGACACTCGTCTCCATATGTATTATTCAAGTACAATTACAATACAAGTATCGTTAACAACCAAATACCCTTTTCAGATACAAAGAATGTTTAGGCAGTAAGTATTAACAGATTACCGTAGACCAACGCTCGTATGTTGAAATGCTGGGCAAGCTGCAAATGTTTGGTGCAGTATCTCATCAACCTGTGTATGTGGGGATTAATACAATCTAGACGTACGTATGTACGTAAAATATGTATATTCAAATTTAAGATTTTTATTCTAATTACATCAGCTGAAATCATCTATTTTATTTTACAGTAATTTTTCTAAACTTTTTTTATTTCATTTTATTTTTACAAAAACACAGAGTAAAAAAGTTTATACAATATGCCGCAGGCGCGAAGCCGAAGGTTTTTATATGTGATGTAAATAGTATTAAGTATAAACGTGGGTGCTATGATGGTATATATAGCCGTATTTAAATACATATCTAAATGGTTACAGATACAGACCTGACACAAGCTGTATATATTGATCATTTACAGTATTGAACCGATAGCCTAAACGCTTAGAAGGTAAACTTACCGTACAACTATGGCGGAATATAAGGGGGCCGGTTCTGAGGCCGACAGAGCCTTGATGCTTGTTAAACGACGCGAAGCTGCATCGCTGGACGCGGAGAGGCAACGCGAGACAATTTCTAAGGTATGTGTACAGTCATCACTAAGTTGTGTGACTGGCTATGATTATGGTTTGTGTGCTTCACATTATGGTGTGTGAGTGATTATTACTAAGGTGTGTGTGTAGTTATTTTTAAGATATGTGTGGCAACTGTTATGCGTGTGGTTCTAGCTAACGATTGTGAGTGGTCATCACTATGGTATGGCACTAGTGTGTGTGTGACAATATGCGCTTGTTAGAGATAAACGGATGCGATATGGCGTGAAGATACTGAAGATATCGGTCAATTGTGATTTTGTATTCTTCCTAGGGTGTTTTCCGGGTCGAAGGACACTTTGCCTGTGCTGAAAATGCTCTATCGACAATCGAGTTAGTGCCGGAAATGCACCTATGTAATACTATTTGTATCCTTCTGTAAAAATACAAAAGTTCGATGTTCATTTATATTTATATATATATATATATATGTATATTCTCGCTCACATGCGAATTAATGTATTCATTTTTATTAGGATATTTGCAAGTATGTAGGTATATATATATATATATATATATTATGTAAGTATATATATGTATGTATGTATGCATGTATGTATGTATGAATGAATGTTTGTATGGATATATGTTTGTAGGTCTGTATGTATGTGTGTGTGTATATGTATGTATGTATGCATTTATGTATTCATCTATTTATGTATGTATGTCCGTATGTGATATATATATATATGTGTGTCTGTGTATGTGTGTCTCAAATATGTATATTTATTTACTCATATATATATATATACATATATATATAATAGATGTGCGTGTGAGTGTGTGTCTGTGTCTGTGTACCGTTTTACATTTTTATGTTTATATATATGTGTATGTGCGTATGTGTGCCCGTGAGTGTATTGGTGTGTGAATGTATCGTTTTTCACGTATACGTTTATATATGTGTGTGTGCGTGTGTTTTTGTTTGTTTGTTTGTATTATGTATATATATATGTTTGTGCGTGTGTTTTTGTTTGTTTGTTTGTATTATGTATATATATGTGTGTGTGCGTGTGTTTTTGTTTGTTTGTTTGTATTATATATATGTGTGTGTGTTTGTGTGTTATCGACTTATATATGTAAATTACTCATTTCGGTGTATATATACATATGTGTGTCTATGTGTGTGTGTGTGTGTGTGTTATCGACTTATATATGTAAATTACTCATTTCGGTGTTTATATACATATGTGTGTCTGTGTGTGTGTGTGTGTGTTATCGACTTATATATGTAAATTACTCATTTCGGTGTACATATACATATGTGTGTCTGTGTCTGTGTCTGTGTCTGTGTGTGTTATCGACTTATATATGTAAATTACTCATTTCGGTGTATATATACATGTGTGTGTCTGTGTTTTTGTATGCCATATTAAGGTGCACAGCTATATAGTATTCGTTTTTGGATACACATGTGTTGTACAATAACATGCCAACCGACTTCTTCTACCCGTTCTGCGGATACGTGCCTATATTTAAAAGAGAATGAGCCTCCGATCTGCTGTCTAAAATACCACATATACTGCTATGGTATAGTTCATACACGCATATATAATTATGTCAATTGAAAATGGTCAAAGTGGCGGGCATATATGATCCAGGATGTACCCGGAACTAATGAAATCCGTGGCTAATTTGGAAGTGTGCATCCTCCTTCTAATACCAGGCTAATAAAACTGGGTTGAAAGACATGAAGACGAAGTTTCAGTCTACCATAGATTGGACCGCATCGCAAATGACACAGAGCACGGTGGGCCTGGTAAAGCTGAATGATTTCAAGAACACTCGTGCGCGGATTGAGGCAGAGAAAGAACGGGAAGAAAGAGAGGTGAAAGAGAGATTGGCACAGAAAAAAAAGTATGCGCAACTAATTCCCAACTAGAATGCAATAGAAACATCCTGGCTGGAACTAATTTATCGATGGCTTCAACTATAGCCCTTCCTTTGAACCAATTTGCTATTTACTAGCTCCCTTGCGATCACGCCTGGTGCTTCTAACGGATTCGCGACTTATGCATATTTGAGCTATGAACTGTAAACGATTTGTCTCGAGCCTTCTATCTTGCATCCTCGTTCACAGAGAAGACAGGAAGAGGCGGCGAAAGGAACAGAAGCGGACCACAGTGTTGTCATTCGACCACGATGGTAGGCTGAAAGTTAGTGTGCCCTGTGATACCTGTCTCAATATACTGTGGGTTTGACTATTCTGGATGTCTCGCTGAATTGCCTTGCATTTGCTATGTTGTGCCTTTGAGATGATATAAGCGCTCCCCGGGGCAGTTGTGTTTTACGTGAGCGAGTCCACCGACTCTGAGTCTATCAGAATTCTTCTGTGTTGTGTCTCGCACGGCGTATCGAATGAAGGCAAAACCGATAGGTCCATGAGACCCGTTCGATCGAAAGTTATCGTATAGATTGCATTTCTAAACCCACCGTATTCAAACGTGTGCTTGGCATGTGCATGTGTTCTGTGTGTGTGCAACTTAGATTTCCAATTATCCGCACGTCGAGTAGATTCTCTCCTAGCGCAAAACAAAAAGTTTTGGTCCCTTAAGTGTTGTTGTATCCTTGTGGGAATTGTGTAGCTGTCCTACTGTTGCTTTAATAGTACTCCCACACCACCGATCAACCCAGAGGATGGCGATGACGAGGAACTCGCGGGGGCTTCAGCAGAACGAATTATTGTGAGCAGTAAGAAAGCGAAGAAGGATCCGTCCGTTGATACATCATTCCTGCCCGATAAAGAACGAGAGGATATAGAGAATGGCATTCGTGAGAAACTTGCGAAGACTTGGCTGGAGAAACAAAAAAAAATACAAGACGAACCTATTAGTATAACTTACAGTTACTGGGACGGCGGTGGTCATCGCCGAGTAGTACAGGTATGGCCACTCATGTTTCATGCCATGAGAAATTGTGCTTGACAGACTGATGAATGTTCAGATTAGGCTGGATTTGATATATGGTTCTTTAGCGAACATGAACGCCTTTGTACATAAGCACCGTCCCTATGTCACTCTCGATCCTTCTCTCACGTTGTGTGTCTCGCATAATTTTGCCACTGATCTTGTTAAAGCTCATTATATTGCAGTATGTTTCCGTCATTTAGCGCTGATGGCTGACACTAATCCACTGCTTCGTAGGTCAAGAAGGGTGACTCGATCAGGAAGTTTCTAGAGAAATGCCTGGAAACGTTGAGATACGAATTTCATGATCTGCGGTCGATATCTGTGGACAGCCTCCTGTATATCAAAGAGGATTTAATAATTGCTCATGTATGTCTCACATTGAATTTGGGTGTAGAACTCCTCAGTTCGAAATCATGTTTGTATCCTTTTATCCGCGAATACTGAATTGTCATAATTTTTAAATCTGAACTTCAGAATATGCAAAGCATTGTAGCAGTGGTTTGAACATTGAAATACCAAAATCAATGTACACACAAGGTTGCTTTCGATCAGATATGTTTCCAGGGAAAATGCAACGGTTTTGCTTGATCTGTGCTGTTTAACTGTGGATACTATTTTCCTAACATCTAGCCTGCCTCTTCTTCGTGCAGCATTTTACCTTCTACGAATTTATCATCAATAAAGCGCGCGGGAAGTCTGGGCCGCTATTCAAATTCGATGTGCACGATGATATACGTATGGTTTCCGATGCCACAGTAGAGAAAGACGAGGTAGTATTGATCTGATACGCTATGTGTGGGTGAGACGATTCTGTCGAAAGTTCTGTTGCTATGTCGATGCCATTGATCCGCCCATAAGATTTTCTATTTCCTGATACTACTACAGCTGTTCCGCAAATAGCATTTGTGTTTTGTGTTTCAGCTCACCCCTTTTTGTTAAAAACCCTCTTTAATGACAGACTCACGCTGGTAAAATAGTCACACGCAGCTGGTTCGACAAAAACAAACACATCTTCCCGGCAAGGTAGGAGCGATTTGCTCCCGACATTTATTGTTGCTGAGCATTGTCAATTGAGTTACCAACGTGCTCACTCCTTGTCGTCCTTCGTTTATAATTCCGTCACATCAACCTTCCTACTAATTAAAATCTTGTTTCTTCTATTAAACCAGCAATTGGGAGGAGTACGATCCGCAGAAGGACTACGGATCCTACAAAATTAAGTAGCGATAAACTCTCACTAAATAAAAGGGTTCGTACTTAAGCAAGGTTAGCTCGCAAGTTAGCGGTGCCATTAGTAGTTTTCAAGGATACCGTCTCCGATGTGTTCGTATACTGTTGCGCGTATTGGATGATGTTATCAATAGACCTCTGAGAAATATATATTTTTATAACAAATTTCCAAAACCGCTTCCAAGCGTAACTTGTCGTATATGATCAATTTTACCACACGTGCACTACACATATGTATGCACACTTTAAGCTGGCTGCGGCAAACATACCTTATGGTCGCTCATTCAGTCGCAGTACGACACGTTGTAACGCAGAATACTGTAGTGATGAAATTAGTGCACAAACCCCCGGGCGGCGTGTCCCGTATAGGCGTTAAGATCGATTTATGGTCTGGATGAAGCGATTAGGACGATGTAATAAACGAACCATGCAACAGCGGTTTGAGGTTGAATACAATAAGTTACTATTTTTATGTGATAAACAGAACACATACGTGAGGAGTTCTTAAATTGTAGTGGTAAGGTCAAGACACTCTATTTTAATGCGGTGCCCATGACTGAAGAAATATATTATGCACACGTCGTAAGTCATCAACGCAAGGAGGATGCTCATCAGACGCAACTTGAATTAGCAGCGAACGTGTACAGAGACCACTTGTAAGCACCTGGGCACCCTTACTGCGTCATGGCTCACGTAATAGCGGCGCAACGTCACAGATAAATACAGAATACCATCTGGTGCAGAGAAAGATCAAGAGCTTCAGGGATAGCGATAGGCATTGGCAAGTTCGATCGCTAAAATCGCGAAACGAGATGCTACGATCGAAAGCATACGTAAACAGGATAACACCACAATACGAACACTCCGAGAACAGTTGGAAGCCGCAGAGACTGAACTAGCAATGAGGGATATGGAAACACGGCGTGCGTCGGCTAGTAAACGAATACGTGAAACTTTGCATGTTGCTATGCTATCGCACAAATATATTTTGATTGAAACAGAGACAAACTTAATGTTTCGGACTAGTTGCCAACCTCACCGGAAATATGCTGATTTTTTTAAGATAATATCCAGTAATCTCATCTATTAATATCCAGGAGCACGCACAAAGTCATTTGATGATGCACTTCTAATGTGGTTCGTCAAAGTCAGACATGATGAAGAGGTACAGGTTGTAGGGCATATGTTCGGAATCGAATGCACACATCCAGTTGAAATATATTACGGGATATGAATTAAGCCCTACTTTCTTTCTTTGCACATCCAGCGTACGACCCTATGCATCGACTACGTTCAGATATAACAGATGGTTTGCGGTTTCTTTGTTTTCGGGAGGAATATTCAGGTCTTGCCATTCTAGTAGATGCAATATAATTTTCATAGAAATTGGTGATATTAATCATTCCAAACAGCTTCAAGTAGTAAATATAAACAGCACAGTGTAGCCAAACAATTAGTGGCTATGTCAGTAGCAGGTCATTGTGCTTATGAATCACCTTTGTATCCTGGCCGCATCAGTGACCTGTAGCTGGCACAGGCATGTATAAAGGATTGTTTGACAAATAACCCAGAAGATGTTCTGTTATGGGCGATAGAGAATTTGAAATTGAAAAACTACTACCGGAAATTATGACATGCAATATACCGCCACGGTTGCTAGCAGTCGGGCAATTCACAAGCATTCAAAATGTGACCCTGAAAAATATAGCAGGGGTACGAATGCATATAGAACGTGTCAATCGGCGAGTGAATATCTTCGTCGTGCTTTCACGAGAGGTAAGGTTGGTAAACCTACATTTCTTTTGCATAGCAGTGGAAGTATGCTTATATCTTACCAATTATATTTTGCAATGGTCGTAGAGATGTTAATCAATAGACACATTTTATATGAACACAGGTAGATAAAAGAAAAGGATCTTATAGCATTTATTTAGCTTTGAGAGTCTATGTCATCAATAATTTCTTCCTCGTCTAGACGTCGTTTATAAGCCACCAGTGCTTGAGCCTCAATTTGTTCAATTCTTCATCTGTACCTTTCAATGCCAGTGGTTCGTGCTTGTGTATGTAGTCCAATTACTCATAACCGGCTCTGTGAGATTCATGCGCACTCAAGTTAACTCGAAGTTTCTTGATAGGTGGCTGTTGCTTTTTATGCGAAGTCTGGTTTTGTGGATGTATAGTATCATTTCTTGTTGATAGTGGTTGTCACTGAGTTGTGAAAGGGTTTACGTGTAGAATTGTTTGAGATTATGTTAGTGGCTGTTATAAATTTTATTGAGTGAGTTCATTCTCAGGCTGCGGTATATGATGAGCTATTCGGGTATTGTTGTGAGCGATTCTTCTTAGCAGGATTGGGTTTGCCTATAATGTTGATCCATGCGATGAGCTAGCGTTGCTGGCTTCTCGATGACCCATTATATACAGTAGTATGAAGATATTCAGCGCTACAACGCCGGTAGGCACCTGCCATTGCTGAGGCTGCATTTTAATAAACTATAAAACAAATGATTCCGAAGTGGGTGAACTTGCAAAATTGCGACAAGTGAATGCATCGCAAAAGTACAATATAATACATACCTGGCTCGTACACAGTCCATTGTCCATGTTGATATACATTTGCTCATTTGGATTCTCGCGTCCCCACCTTTCGTCATCGTCAACATCAAGGCTGCGCAATATACGCATTTCTCACAAACACCTGTAGGACACTCACGGTAGCACTCGGTTATATTATAGTCTTCATTTTCGTCAATCTTTAACCTGGCATACGCTTCACATGAGTCCTTATTCATGGATCTAGGCAAGGGGTCTGTAACACAGATCTGTCGATCCATTCCATGAGCCAGTGTTGGTATCTTTATCCATTTAATTACGAAGATATTCATAGCTTCACTCATCTCGTTCAAGGCACCGTGCAACTCGATTATGATACTACTAGCACCATGCTTGATTGATTCCGGTTCTGTCCTTTTTCATATGTAGCAAAACCAAAATATTCTTTTATGGAAGACTCTTCTCGTCCGATCTCGCTAGAAGCTAATGTTTGGTTTATTCATTGATCGGGTTATATGTTCGTAAACATCTGGGAAGTTATTCATCAGCTGTTTAAGTAACCTATTCTCGACTTCGCAAGCAGTTGCTCTGTCGGAACGTATCGTCTTGTAAAAGGCCTTCGCTAACGATTCGCTCCTCTTAGATTCTGTGGAATCAGATCGTACATCAGAAACGCATACTACAAGTGCTTGTGTTGTCTAGGTCTCTGATTGAGACCCAGGTGTCAAGAGTGGAATCTTGGATTCTTCAACCTTACGTTTAAAGGTCTCAGATTGTGTCATCTTGGTCGTTCCAGCTAGACCTATTCGATATTTTATTATATTATTGTATATCGCCAAGTCGTCTTCTCGACTGCACGGGTACCCTGGAAAAGGAAAGTATCTGACATTCTAACCACATATACTGGCTCACAATGAATCATCGAGATCAACTGGTTGAGCCCTTTATCTGAATATCTTAAGGGACAATACAACGTGATGGTAGCATCCTGTATGTGAGCATAGTGTAGCAACTGTGATATCAACAACCACGGTGGATTTTTCTCATCAGTTAAGTCGATGTGAAACGCATCACCTTATGGATGTTCCAAAGTTCGATATCGCGGCAGTTGCGCATTACGATGAACTGCAAGCATATCTATGGTATGTGGACGATAGATATTGTCTGCTATCTTAAACCATCTAGGTTTGCCCTTCCAATCCGGAGCTAGTATATCCCGAAACATCTCATTAAAGTCCGATACAGAGCGTGACAACATATTTATTTAGTAAGTGATTGCGTATACCAGTTATATGTGTTATGCCAAATGAAAATTTTGCGATTGTGTCATGCACCGACTGACTAACTGCGAGTCTGGTTTCATGTTCTTTAGATGTTGCAGTAATTTCTGATCGTATAGTACATTAAAGTGTGTATCATGCAAGTAGTCCTTAAAATGAGCGAGTGCAGTCACAATAGCTAAAACCTCTTGTTGTTTAGGTAGTTGATCTGTGATGAGTTCATAGCCCTACTGAAGAACTGCACGTATCTCGGTTTCTCATCAATCATTTGATAACACAGTACGCCGCCAAGTGCCATGTCTGACGCGACTGTAGTTATTATGAACGGTATACAGTCCTGTGGTGGCTGAGTTACTGGTGCTTGTGTGACGACTGTTTTGAGCTGCTTAAAGGCATCATCACACTTCTTTGTCCAAAAAGCTCCTAATTTTACCTTTGTGACATCTCAGGTGTCCAAAATGCTTAAGCTAACTCGCTAAATGTGGAGCTCAACCGATAGAAAGTTGACAAAACCGCACGCGATGTTCACGTTCTTGCCAGTGATAGATATTCTTCAATCTGGTTATTCCGGGATCAATCATGATCCCTTCACCGGAGACCCGGTAGCCCAACAGCTGAATCTCGTAAACATCAATTTGACACTTCTTGCTGTTGATCTTATTTTTTAATCTGACTAAGACCTTGCGTACATCTTTGCCATGTCCCTCTTTGGTCTTCGTAAATACGACGATGTCGTCAATGTATACTTGTACGCTATCCATGTCTTGAAAAAAAATCCTGCATGATCTGTTGGAAGTATGTTGGTATCATGTGCTAACCAAGTGGTGCCCCCGTAAACGAAAGTTGTTGCCCATCCCAGATAGACGTGAACTACTTCCTATTCGGCTTGTATATCTTCATCTGGTGGTAGCTTAAATTCAAATTGATGGTGGATGAGATCTCAGCTCTTTATATTCGCCTCAGCAATTTGTTTATTCTCAGTAGGAGAAAAATTTGTGTTGGAATGATCGCATTGATTGGGCTCATATCCAAACACGCTCGAAATTTATCCAGTGTCCCATCTGAGTTGAACTGGTCTACAGCAGCCAAGAGTGCAAGATTTACTGGGGTGGGTTCGTAGTTGACTGTAGTTACTCCATCCTCCAACCAGGCCTTAACTTGTTCTCTGACTAGCTGTTCGTGACGCCAAGCTACGTAGTTTTGCGTCGGACATTTCAACTTCGAAAATTCTACCTTGGTAAGGTCTAAGCTCATATATCCGTTATTGAATCGGAACTTAGCCCAGTCTGTAATCTTGATCTCGTCATTTTCGAAGATCAGATCCTTAAGTTTATTTGTGAATTGAGGTAATATGTATCCCACCCACAGTCCGCGAAGGCTTATATACAGACTTCAGTAAGCTGTCATGCGACTGATCCTTCTGTGGGTCGATGTTGGTAGGTATGCCAGTAATAGTTATACCTAGCGACAACCAGTCTTCCATACCTACTATCAAGTTATAATCTGACGCGGTTCAGCAGTACGAGTTACATCCGTTATTCTACCAAAACGTGATGATATACGTGAAATGTGCGAGCCCGGATCCAACAACACTTGTTTTTCATGCCCGTTAACCCGTACATCAAGAATGACACGCTCGTCTTGAGGTGCATCTTTTTGTTTCAGTGCCAAGATCCGGTTACACATGTTTTTTTAGTCACCTCCGGTCCCAGCAAAGTCCGCACACTTCGCGAGAAAATGTTTACATTTCTCTGGGTGCCGACCTGTAGCATCTAGGGACCAAATTATTAAAAAAGCCAATTTAAAAACCAAAACCGCTGGATTATCAAATGCTGAGTTTTGCGGTCCGGATACAACATACCTGATATTATAGTCATGTATCAGGAATATAGCGGTACTACCTGTAGATGATACCGGGATCCCCGAATGTTAGAGATACACTCAAAAAAGAATGAGTCTAGTGTCGAAACATCAAACACAAATAAAGACAATGCGAGTCCTTCAGCCTAGGATGTTTATCTAGCTGAGAGATTCGAACATAAGAAGAGGTCTTTTGTTCCTTTGGTCGTATCTTTCAGCCACTCTCAAACTGTACATTTTTAACAATATCCTTACCACATTAAGTCATTAATCTCTGCTAAAATAACGTCCTGGCTAAAACAGAGGAAGGACAGAGAATTGACCAACTCTAGCAAATAATATATCTAAACTAGAACATACATCATAAGAATTTGGGATACAGCCAATAATCACAGAGGAAGAAGGTTTCATCAAGCAGAAGGCTCTCTCACGAGGAAGAGGACACTGCTAGAAACGAAGAAGAAGAAAGGCCTCCTCTACGAGAGACGAGAAAAGAGACCAAAGGTCACTCAAAAGGTACCCCAATATAATTCAACAAGTGCTTGTGTTGTTATGCAACGGTAAGTGTCACCACTAACCAGGTAGCTCAGAAGGTAAGCAACCCTAGGTATACCCGTGTAAACCGATGTGAAAAGTGTTACCTGTGATAAGTTCATCAACGTCGGGGCGCTAAGATTTTGCAAAAGTGTTACCTGTAATAACACCATACAACAAGGTTGGCACACTGAAATGCAAGTGCTAAAACAGTTGACAGTTCGGCACAGCTAGTGCAAGTACAGGTAGCGAATGGAATATCTGAATACTTGAAAATTATTTAATGTATCCGGTATACAGGCTCCTGGAATGCGCCAGCCTACACAAATCCACCTCGTGAACACATGCCTTAGCATACAAGGGAGGTATAATTGAAGAATAGAAGTAACGCATAATTGTAAAGAATAATCATAGTTCAACGCACGAAGTCTTATAAAGCAAGTAATGTATAACGGGACAAAGAATAATTATGGTAATCAATTATGGTGTAAAAGACTGCGAATTGTACACGGTTTAAAAGAGATGTGCATTGCTGAAGCGAGTTTTACGCATGTAAGCCTATAACAAACAAGTATTACTACACCTATTTTAACTTCAAAGATAAAATGAAATAATACCAAGTAAGTGGCAAATAGCCCAACGTAGAAAAACATATAAATTGTGTATCTATGGATAAACACACTATGTACAATTGTCAGGTTGATAAAATTTTATGTCACAAACTACACTGACCTGAATGTCTGGACAGATAGGGACAATTTGCCAACATACAGAGGGAAGAAGTATAGATATTCTATTTATTAGTGTAACAATGTATCCGGAAAATAAGAGACGAAGCAGGCATATCACAGTTGTTAAAATTACGTGAGGAAGAAGGGTATCACATGTTCACACAAATATCGCCCATCTAAACTTCATAGATGGTGATGATACACGTACAACTTACACATCATTTATAAATACATATACGCCTAGTATATACTCACATGCATGGGTAACAAAGTATACAACAGCAAACTCAAAATTTGACCGACACAAATATTATTCATCTAAAATCCATAGATGGTTGACCATCAAATTTAATATACCACTATACATTTCGTCTCAAAGAATACGGCTTCAAGAGGGAGGTATTCACAAATACAGCACATTAATGTGACACGACATAGATGTAGCAATCACATTTTAACAAATACCATCCATTAACTGCCATTCATCTTGCGACAAGTACAACATGTCTATAGACACATGTCATGGAACACATATACGTATTCAGAAGCAAGTACAAGTTTATACATTACCAACAATTAAGGAAAACATGCAGAGGTCGAGGTCGACATCACATACAGACAAACAAGCACACGCCCTCGAAACTTCATCGAGGCACCAGAATAAGACGTATGTACAAGAAACATCTAAAATCCATGGATGCCACAACAACTAAACGCATACACACATGCGCGCGCATGAAGTAGGTAACAACAAGATAGTTCCTTTGAATGAACAACTTATAATTATAGCAACAGCACATGCATGACGCATACAAGGATGCAGCAACCAAACACGCCACATACATATATAAGAGTAATATGTAATAAAGACAGAGCTCGAGAACTAGACTTTAATATTAAGAAAGGTACCGACAAACACATCCAAAATACATGGAAGTAACACAGACAAACAGTTCGGTACTATTCAAAAATATATATGTGAGAAACAACACAAACTTTCGTACACACTGAAGTTCGGTACCTAGACATGCGACACATCTGCGATACCAAAACTGGAAATCTCAAATCAAAGTTGACAAGTAGTCAACCCAGTTTACAAGAAGTCACCAAATAAACATACATAAAACCTACGTTTAATAGTTAAAACCATAAGCACTCCATATAAAGGAAAAGGTCAGTGCGAGCTAATCAAGCCTAGGGAACGACACGCTGCTCCTACACTGACACCACAACGAAGGCCAACATAAAGCTAGAATTTGACAGATTAATACAACACATGCAGACCACGTAAACATGAACCCTGGTACTACAATGAATATTCAACACACAGAACAGTCAATGACTTCTGCTCCCTACTAAAGGGCACGAGCAGCACGGAAGAGTATAGACACGAGTGAGCCCGAGTCGCACACACACAAGAAGAAATATAAGCCGTACAACCAGAACTCGGCCAGAACAAGCACGCACAATGCCAGTATGTCAATCATCATCAAGCAACTCCACTCCATGTAATGGAGACAGAAGGAGCGATGCAGTTGGACAACGAGTCCACACCAGGGAGTATACGACCCATCAATGAGTAAGTTCGACGTGTCCATTGACAAGAACATATACGAGAGCAATGCGTAATCACAGGCATATTAATAGACAAACTATGTGCACCAATGGCGGATGGACCCATTGACATACGAGATTTCCACAAACTCAGAAACGCAGTTCACACCCAACAACCCAAGAGATTGATACCAGAGGTAATCAATGCTTATTAGAGCTATACAATAATGCTATATAAAAACTGTGATAAGAGTGATCACGATAAGTGTATTGTATTCAGTGGCTTTATGAGTGAGTTAACTCTAATTAGATCTCATGAAGGGGATAAAATTCAGATCCAGAAATAGAAAACTACTCAAAATGAGTGAGTTTCCCAAGTGACTAGCCAACAAGTATGTTAGGGATAGTATTATTTATTTCAATTTAGATAAAGTTTTTATGTCTACATGTACATCAGGCTTCATATTCGTTGGAGAGGCTCTGGGAAAATTGAAGGAAAGTTGAGATTTTCGAACTGCCACGAGAAGCTCGGGGCGAGTGATGCAACAATGGAAGACACACGGTGCGTTAGTTCGCGGCGATGGATACAGAATACTTATACCATTGGATGAAAACTAAAACGGGTGTGCCATTGCGAGGAATAAAGCTGGCCGACACTTGTAGTGGTAATATGGGCTGAGTCGGCCTGAGATATTTTGAACGTGATACCAAGGAGGGTGAGGTTGTCATCCGCAATTCTGTTTCGGAGCGAAGTTGGGGGCTGTCCGATACCACACCACACAACTGATGTATTTAGAATATCCTGGCTAGCCATAGCGGGAAGTTGGTACCAGAAGAAAGAATGAGATGGGGTATGGGGAACATCAATGTATCGACTAGTACTGAATGGGGATAAATTGGCGCCTGTTATACATGGAGAAGGAAGCTCCTGAGATGTTCGTGGAAAGTCCATATGCCGTGGTAACCATGCCGAGGGCCCACCAGAATACGCCTTATTAGAGAACTGATACATACAAAGTGGCTGGACGTAAAAGTCTTATCTCTAGGGCACACAGGACAGAGACATCCACCAGTGCGATAGTCAAGCAATTTGAACAGTATCGTGTTGGTTGCTACATGGCATAAAGGCGGATTGGGGTGTGTTCGCGGCAATGGGTAAAGCTATCATGGGATGGCTTGTCCCGGTCCGTGGTGGAAAGTTCTCCCCTTATATGTCGATAGTAGTATTGGCGACGAGCCTTGCCTTGTAGTAAGTGTACGCTAAGATAACTGTATCTCAACGTTCTCCCTCAATAGAGAGGGAGACGTTGTTCTTTTATTAGTAATCGTAAAAATCATGACTCCTCTAATTATGAGTCATGAGTCATGTTCTGATTCTAGCAATCGGCAAAAGCTAAGTTCATCGGAACATTCTGATAAACTGTAATAAACTGTAATAAACTGTAATAAACTCTCATAAACCTAAGTTTAACTCTACCTAGTGTATTCCGACCACATCCCCCCCAAACTGATTCACTTACCGAATAGAAGTGTGCCAGTTTTAGAGATTATAAGGAATACCCATAGTAAGTTGGTTGCTGGCATTTATCCTCTGAGAGCTAGAGCAGTGTGCTGGCATTTATCCTTTAAGGGCTAGAGCGGTGTGCTGGCATTTAACCTTTGAGAGCTAGAGGGCTACCACGGCTCGAGTGCACCGTCCTACTGAGTAGTCATGTTACTAAGATAAAGGTTAGGTCTGGGTACGTTGGCGTTTACATCTACGTTTCTGCGAGGCCTTGTGGTAGGCCGCGATATCGTTGGCATCGTCCAAAGCCTCCGCTGTTTCCCACGTCGGGTCGCCTTTGCGCCATCTCACCAAGTATTCCAACTTCCCTGTATCATCATTAGTACGGTGTGTAATGATGTGGCGAAACTCGACTCCTCCTTCTGTCCGCAATTCATCGTTAAGTGGTGGGTATA
>NW_014040440.1:80445-90803 GCF_001186125.1 Sphaeroforma arctica JP610 | reverse complement strand
CAGTAAAATCGGCAAACGAACCGTGACGTCGACCAAAATATACACTGAACGGTGCGCTCTTATGACGTCGAGATATCCGAATATTCTGATAGAGCATCGTAAACGGAAGACGTTCGTCCCATTGTAGGGGAACTTCTTCGCAGCATTGTCTAATGGATCGTGTAATCTACTTATGACGTCATTCGGCAGTACCCAGTATTTGGGTCGGTCTGGCGGTGACACCATAAGTAGCATCCCCACTTCTTGGACCAGGAGCTCCACTATCTTGTTGGTGAATTCATTCCCCATGTCCGTCTAGATCATACGCGGAAAGCCAAGCTCGCCAAAAAACCTCTATTAGTGTCTGCACTGTCGTCTCCTTTGTCTTGTCCGGTGTTGCTCGAAGGATTGAGTAGCCTGTAGCAATGTCCAGGACATGAAGTATATAATTGATCTTCCACCTGCACTCAAGTGGCATCGGGATGTAATCAACTTGAATGTGGTTCCACGGGTAGCGCGCGTCAATGCTGATCATCGGGTGAAAGCCTTTACGTAGGTTCGTGGTGAGCTTGCGTTAGTTGCGTACGGCGCTGTTGTTCTTCTGGTGTTGCTTGCTCAAACGCCGGTTGACCCCCTGCGTCTGCCATCGCCACCGAGATCTCTCGTACCGTATCTAAACACATCATGTACGCCGTGTGTTTTGGTTCTGCATACCCAAGTCGCTGTAAAAACAGCGGATCCAGTTTGAACCCGTTAGTAGGTCCCACCGTGCAATCACTGTGTGTCCCTCTGGTGTCTTGCCACATGCGTACTTAGCATACTTGAGGAACGTATGCGGCGGCCGTAGAACCAGCATTGGTTCTGACTGTAACAACTACTTGAACAAGTCAAACCACGGTGCCCTTGGTACCCACGGTAGATATACAGTTGCTCTTGCAACATCAGCTCTTATCTTGCGCAACATTCTATGTATCTTCTCCCACGGTGGGTTCATCCATCCGTCGACCGTCGACCAGTTTCCCCATCGTCTTTAGTCCAAAATCCAGGGAGCTGAGCGCTAGTTGGGTCCGCAAATATATCTATGTTATTCGGACCGAAGTGTTGCTGCGCTTGTTCAAAGTATCTAGGGAATAACTGCCAACAATCTGTGTACAGTATTTCACCCCTCGTGTACTCTGCTCAACATGTCCGGAAGCACGTTCCACTAGTTGGGTCCGCAAATATATCTATGTTATTCGGACCGAAGTGTTGCTGCGCTTGTTCAAAGTATCTAGGGAATAACTGCCAACAATCTGTGTACAGTATTTCACCCCTCGTGTACTCTGCTCAACATGTCCGGAAGCACGTTCGCCTCTACTGGTATATGTGATATGGGCGAAAATGTGGTGCCATCTCTGGAGCATCGGATTAAGCTTGAGCTGTGTATTCATGTATACCAGGGCCTTGTGATGCGTGAAGACTGCAAACCGTTGCCCATCCAAGTGCTCCCTATAATGTGTAGTTCTGTTGCGCATGGTTCAGAGTCTTATTGAAGAACATTAAATAGTGTTGCTTCCCGTTGACCCATTGTAATAGTGCTCCCACCAAACCGTAGTCGCTAGCGTCGGTTTCCAAGTTCAATAGTACACCGTCGACCGGGAAGTACATCGCTACTGCATTAACAACTGCATCTTTCATCGCCTGCCACGCTTGTGCATGTCTCGCCTCCCAACGATCGCCGATCAACTCATTCGGTTTGAGTTTGCAAAATTCGCGCAAGGGTGCGACTGTGTTCGCGAAGTTGGGGAGATGCTCATGAAGGTAATTTGCCAATCCTAAGGCAGAGGCTTAGGTCAGTCGATGAGCTTTACCTGTTTCTCATGATCAATGTCTATGCCTTGAGCAGACACATTCTTCCCTAGGTTAAGAATAACAAAGCGGCACTTGGCGGGGTTAAGTTTAAAACTATGGTATGTTAAGCATTGAATCACTTTCTGCACCGTCTTAATATGTTCGTCATAGTCGTCGCTAGCGATAACTATATCGTCGATATAGTGGTGGACCGGTAAGCCGTCGAGTATCGTGCTCAAAGTACGCTGGAACTGTTGCGTGAGCACATGGAATCCGAACGGTGCTGATGTAAACGAGTACTGATAACGCTCGTGTGTGAAACTAAACAGGTATTGTAAATCTGGATGGATCGGCAGCCTGTGGTATGCCACAGAGATATCCAGCGTGGTATAGTACTTCTTACTCTTGAAGCGAGAGATGAGTTCGTTGACCTTTGGAATAAAACAACTGGTCACCAGAGATAAGCGCGTTGACGGCGCGCATGTCTAAACACACCCTCACCTTCTTCACGTTTCCTTCCGCATCGAACGTCGAGACGGCAAGAAGATGGAGGTTAACGATCGTCGGTGTCGTACGTTTCGTTATCACCAAATCCGCCAACCACTTCTTCACTTGTTCGTCCACGTAGAATAGCCATCGGTCGGATACAAAGTTACGTGTCGACCTGCGCATGTGCATCGCCTGTTCACGTGTTACGGGAATGGTAACTTCTCTCCCTTCCAGACGACATCGTACATTGTCGGCAATCCCGTGCCAGCGTTGGTATGTGTCGGCGGGCTCCGTCGTGTTCGGTGCTTGTCGGCGTGGGATGGGTTCGAGGAGCTCATCAAGTTCTGTAGGGTCTATCGGTGCAAGGGGCGATTGGATACCGACTATATATAGACCCAAGCATTTCAACATATCTTGTCCCACTGTGATGTAAATTCATCAATTCAAGTGACCCGTCGATAATCTTGGTTCCATACCGAATGGGCAACACTTCCGTCGTCCCCAGTCGAGGAGTTCGAACCGCCTTGTCAGCTAAATAGATGAATGATCCAGATGGTGCTGGAGTTATTGCGCGGCCGAGGAGGTCTGCGGATGTCTGTGAGATACAACTTCTGTTTGCTCCCGTGTCTATCAATGCTATGAACGTGCGTCCGTTGACCTGCACTTGAATATAAACCCGGTTATCAGAAGATAGCAATGGGTCCTGTATCGCCATCACTGTCCTGATAGTGTTAACAAACGTAAAGCTCATATCCGACTCAGACACCCTCACATCTCATGCACGTTCGGTCACAGACTCACATACCCCTTGGTCATGATCTGGTTCCGGTGTCGTGTGCTCGAAATCCTCCTTGAGTATCGAGTTGATGTGTACCTCGGTAGATTCTGATGGTGGTACAAAGTCGTCGTCTTGTGTTATCGCATTCACCTGTACCTGAGGAGTCGGTCGCGTAGATGCAAACTCCCTATACGGGTTGTTGTTCTGCCCCTTGCCTGAGGTTGGAGCTGCGGCCAGTCTGTGTGCAGGTTGTGCGTCGCATGACGGGCGGTTGTTGTCGTACGGGCGCGCCCGACCATCTGTACCCACTGGTTGCGACGCACAAAAATGATGACATCGCGGAATATGACGTGAACCCGGTGGTGCTTGTGCTTGACATCCAGCACATGTCATAGGTGGCGTCGGTTGGGGTTGCTGTGTCTATTTCTGCGACTGTATTCGAACCGTCTGCGGGTTGGGGCGGCTATTGGTGTAGTCACGAGCCCCGTTAGTCGTTAGCCCCTCCCGATTATTACGGTTCTGGAGACGCACAGTGGTGCGCTGTTGCGCGTCCTGAATGACGGGGCTCAACAGCTGCAGAAGCTCGTGCGTCTTTATCAATTTCCATTTCAAATGTAATTGTAGAGTGCGTTTGTACGTTCGACCATTTAAGGCTTGCTCTAACAACTGTACAATACAATGGTTAATAAGTTCTGTTGAAAGTCTGCATCCGTTTGACACCGTTCACGTGCCCTCCTATGATTTTCCATGAGCTGTGTCATTTGTTCCATGATGGGGGTATGTATGTTCCGACTGTGGCCCTTGGCTAACTTGCGAAACGCGGGATCGACAGTGGCTTGCGCTCATGCGAACAGATCTGTTCGATTTGTAGTTGTGGAGTCCACATCTTTAATCGTTCAGAGTTGTCGCGTATGTAATCTAATGTTGATTTCTCTGTCTTGAAGTAAGATAATACCTTATGGAACCATGTGAGGCTCCAACTCTCATCTAACCCTGCGATTTGTGCGTTCTTAAAAGCCTCAAGTAGTGCCCCTCGCGTATCCCGTTCCAAGATGTCATGAAAGTGGTATGGATTCGACGGCCAATCGGGCCATGTATGTGGTGATGGTATGGGACTCTTCTCTACCGGCCGGGACTCTAGCGTAGCCCGAAGCGTTTCGATCGCTCCCCGAAGAGCTTCAGTCCGAGCCGTATTATTATCCTCTATTACTTAGCTCAGATGTAGTATTCGTGCATGCAGCGCTTGTCGACTTTTCTGTGGCTCTCCTTCTCTTACTGCTTGGGTGTCTGTACGTGTCCACTGGCGGCATCCTGTTCGAACGACTTTCTCTGCTGCTGTTGGCGGAAGTTCGCACTCAGCCGATCCTGCCTGTTCTTCAACGCCTCACTCCCATGGGGGTTCTGCTTGGCTAACACCTATTCACGTGCGAACTCTTGGAATGATGGGGCCTCCTCAAAAAAGACAGAGTCTCCTCCTCCTCGGTCAGTTGACCCTCCGATCCTGGTGACTCGTACACAAGTCCATGGTGCGGTCGTGTACGGCCGTGGATACGGAACGTCGGGTTGTCCTCATTCCCTAGCGACGTGTACGCACGTTTGTGTGTGCCAGCAGATGTCTCGGTAGCGGACAACAATGTTGTAGACCGCTCGGAAGATGTGCGCTGCAACTTTTATTCGTGCTTTTCCAAAAGTGACTGTTGTTGTGCCATTAGCTCAGTGAGTTCCTGTGCGGAATACTGGTCCCGTACCGTATCCTTGGTATTGGTGCGACGGCGGTGACATCTACGCTTGTTAGGTGGAAGACGTGGTTGGTCATTACCGGAGGATAAGGCCCCAGCAGTGCCCGAGGACGAACGGAAAGGCAGACCATTACTAGGTACATATTCACCAGTAATGGTCTGATTCCGGTCCGCACGCAGGTCGGGAACTCCCCTGGACTCACCCTAACGGACGACGTCATCCCCTGAGTGGGTAGGCTCATCTCCGCGTGCTGTTGGTGACTGCTTACTGTTAGTAGACATCGGGTGATGAACCTCTACACGCGCCTGTTGTTGCGCCTCCAGAACCTGCCCTGTGTGTGGGCTAGTGCGGGCCGGAATAGATTGGCGAGGCTAGTCCCGCGCCGGTCAATATCATGTTCTTTGCGACGTTCAGGGTTCAAGTGTTGCTGTCTACGACTTTGGCGGGGGTTGGACATGGTGGAGAAAGTGTGTTTCAACGGAGATCTTGAAATGTGTGCGAACGAACTCGGAAATGATTGAATATAAATACACATTTCATTACTTGAGTCCATCCCTCAAGCACACTATGTCTCGACGATTATACTCAAGGAACCAGTTGGCCCACTCTCGACTACTTCTACTTCACCCATAGGGTGGTAGATGAGTCTCGACTCACCATCCAACTAACTGATGTCTTGCTCCTCCTTCGAATAAATACCTTGCTGAGGTACACACCGCTTGTCGGAACATCCCTTCAACCTTTTGGTAGTCTGCTCCTACTCCGACGTGGGGTCAACCTATCCTCGGTACACCGTCGCGTACTCCACCGAACGCTCCTGACTTCGTGTCCTTGTCATGTGCTATTGCGGTTGTGTTCTCCTGAGCTTCTCCATATACCTGATTTACATGGAGGGTCTGGTGACTTGTGTGCGTTCGCATATCACTTGCCCAATTAGCAATGTAATACTTAGACCGCTCGTGTTACGTATGCAACCACCCTTATATGCTCCTACAGAGGCTCGCTGATGCTTACTTATGGCTCTGTGTTCGGTCCTGTATCCTACTCCGTTGACGAAACTTATCTATATCACGCTTTGTGCAATTCTATTCATAGTTGACTTCACTTGGATAGTTATTTTAGCTCAATTTCGTCACTATCCACTGTAGCCAACCTTAAGTTAATTGTTCTAAATAACCACTCCTATATATCCGTCTAGAAGCTACAAGCCCAATAGTTAATCCCTCATACTACGTGTGGAGTATGGTTGCCATTAAATGCACGTGTCTTGCCGTTCAATTTCCTACTTCTTAGAATTGTCGGCTTGCCAACTTCCTTGGTACACGTTATTCACTTCATTGTCGTGGTGCTTGATATGTATTAACCGCTGTACCTTTTACCTATCCTGTCCGTAATGCTTGTTCTACCTGTGTTTTGGTCATTGCCTAGTACCTATGATTTCAGCATCAACTAATTGTAAACACTGTTTCGTCAACTGCCGTGTGCACTGTTAACCTTGTCTGCTCTAGGTAAATACCATGTTTCAGTTCGTTTAACTCAATCTTTAAATAATCGTGTGTCCTTGTAAAACAACATAGTATGCTACTAATTTCTCTTTGTCGTATTACCAGCCGGTTTGGCTTTAACCATGTACACCTCCCATTTCTACCACAGTAGTTCCTGAAGAGCCTCCTTTTTCCTTCTAACAACTCTTAACTACAGTTTAAGCTTATTACTACTTGCACACTCGATCTGTACTTGTCTCACACTCAAACAACCTTTCTACCTTCTCTCCCACACGTGACTACTTATCTGGGTTTTCTGACTGGTTCTCTGTCTTCGTCATTTGATCGTCTTGGGCCCTTCCTTGGTGTTCCGGTGCCAATGATGTACTTGATTGAGCTGGTCCCTTCTCGGTTTCACTCGTGTTAGTAGTTTCTGTCTTCGTACTCGCTGTCCAAACGTCGCCAGGAAGACGGTCAGAGAATCTAAATCGTTCAAGATGTCGAGCCATGTCGTACCTATTGATTCTGAATCTCCTTTCATATACACTTCTTTGTTTTCCACGGCCATTCCCATGGCCCTCCGGTCTCAATTCTTCTTCCGCCTCACTGCTGTTGTTTGACATCAATGGCGGCATCGTATCGCTAGCATCACTACTCGAGAACCCGCTATCTCCTTCTTCATTAGGCAAATTTTGGAAGATCTCGTCATTTTGTCACGACATTCTATGTTCTTATTGTTTTTAATGTCTCTTCAGTTGCTATTCTTGTAACAAAAATTACTAGCTACCGTCTAACTCTTATTCCGTAGCTTTTCTATGATTACTAATAGACTAACAACATCTATGGTAGGTTAAAAATGTAGTAAGTGTACGCTAAGATAACTGTATCTCAACGTTCTTCCTCAATAGAGAGGTAGACGTTGTACTTTTATTTGGGATAATATTATGATCGAATTCGAAAGACTCTTAAAATCATATCTTTAGAAAAAAATTAGTAAAAAGAAAAAGAAAATACTCTTGATGTCTTTTGTTATTATCTTAACCAATAACTTTCCACTTATCAAGAATTACCGACTTGCCATCATTAGACTGGCAAATCTGGTTGGTTGAACGGAGGATCAACTAGGTAACATTAATAGTCCCTAGAAACCTATTTTCGGTTGAGCCATCTCGCTACCGAAGTATTCAGATATAAATAGATTTGGAATAAAATTTAGTTCGATTAATAAAACTATTCCAAATCTTATCTTTGGTATTTTAATCGGGCCTTTTAATGGTCTTCATCCAAACATCTGATATGTAAAACGGAAAAGGTACTTTTAAATAGAACCGTTATAAGCCATTTGGTTCACATACTATTAAGAGTACGTTTATAGTTTATGTACTGCTTAAGAGTACGTTTATAGAGCATGGTCTAATGTGAAGGCCCGGCTATTACTCAGTCCCCACCCAGCTTTGAGACCCAAGAGAGGCTAGTTGCTCACTCAAACTGATTTTGGGCTAAAAAGCGAGTAAAAGGTAAACAGGTCGAAACATTAAGTAGCATAACACATAGTTGTGTTTCGCAGGCGAAGAACTTGAGCGTTCTCGGTTACCCTGTGAGTTTTGGGCTTAGGTCCAGTAGGTCCGTGGTGGTCGACTGGACGTTTCTTACGCTTCAGTGTCTTAAGCACATATGAAGGATGAGCATTAAAGCTCGGGATAAGTGCTGTAGGCGGGTAAGTTTTAACTTCCGTACCTTCAGACGATGGAAACATGCTATTTTTTCCAGCTTGTGACTTATGCAGGCGTTTACGCCATTTTTGATTAAAGGCTTCTAAATAGTCTTAATTATCGAAAGCATCTGAAGTCAACTCAGCGATTGTACCGTCTATAAAACGAATACGACAGTATGTATATCCTCCTTTATCCGTTCTCCATATAATATCTTTAAATTCGGAGTGGTCAAGAGGGACATTATAATCATGTCTTCTTGCGAGTATAATCTTTGTAGTCGGAATACGACTTGAGCCTATATTAAAACTTTTAATGTCTGCTACAGAGATTATATGTGGAACTATCCATGTAGATGTTAATACAGTAGCATCGGAATTACGTTGACGGATGTTAACTCTGTCACCGACCTGATACTCTGCTATCTTTTTGGTAGTGTTCCAACGCTTTTGCCCTTTTAATAAGGCTATATTGCGTATTTCTCGCAAGCAAGGATATACAACGTTATAAATACATTGGTAACTCATGCTGATCAGATTCGTCCTTGTTAAAGGGGATTTGTAACTCACTATATCTGCCACGAAAATAGTGAGCGGGTGTAGTTCCTGTAACCGAATCAGCACACTCGTTCATCTGTGTTTGTACCCACTTAAGGTGGTACTGCCAATCATCTGCATCATCCGTTAATACACTACGCAAGAAGAACTTAAGTCTTCTATGGCGCGTTTCATTCGCGCCTTGCGTTTGCGGTTTATATGGCACACCTCATTTATGGCATATGCCTGATACAAGTACTAGCGATTCCATTACGTCATCGCAGAATTCACTACCGTTATCAGAGCACATAATACCTGGCCACCCGTGGTCAGTAAAGACTTGGCAACATAATTCTGCCACGGTCTGCGTTTTCTTATCCTTTAATGGATAGAGCAAGTTAAACCGTGACGACACATCAAAGAAGTGGCATACGTAACGGTCGCCTGTGTGCTCGGACGTAGGCAGGTCAACCAGATCAATGATGATCCTGCGCCATGGAATATTTTCAGTCACACTCTTAAGCGGGGCGAACCCATAGCGCTTGATCTGATTGAGAGATATATTTTGTCAACTAAAGATAGCTGGGCAATTAACTGCCATGGTGGATTAGCCCACGCATTATGTTTGGAAAGGTCTATATGAAAGGCGTCTCCCAAAGGATGATTTAAAGTCCTGTAATTCGATAGTTATGCATTATGATGTGCAGCAAACATATCTATGGTATGTGCCCCCAATATCTTTTGAGCCAGTTCAAATCACCTGGGATTACACTTCTAGTCAGTGGTGTAATAGCCGGGCCTCCACATTAGACTCTATGTTATAAACGTACTCTTAAGCAGTACGTAAATTAAAAACGTACTCTTAGTAGTACGAGGAACTTAAGTTTCCTAAATGGTATTTTTAATGGTTTTATTAATTAATACCTTTTCCATTTCGCATATCAGATATTTGCACGAGGCCATTAAAAGGCCCCAGTAAAATACCAAACATAAGAGTTGGTCTAGTTCTAAGTCAATTACTGAAAACATTGATCTTAAGAATCAGTGAGCTACCCTTATGAAAGACTTGATTGTTGAAAATGTAGAACGATTGTATAGATCAGGAAAATATACGCAGCACTTACGCGAGCATGTTTCTCCGGGCATTACTGAAGCCCTACAGAAGTGTACAGAATGTCGACAGGCAATTACGCCCGAAGAACATAAAGACTCGAGCGCTACACCTGTGACATATAAGCCAGATGTGCTCAGCGTATCTATACCTTACGAGGTACTACCACCAGAACTTCAGGCTAATTACTCGCCTGTTCTGACATCCGGCCGTGAGTCACCCGTCCTTGAGGGTATTATAAACCCAGAGGCAAGTAGAAATATTCCACCACTTTTACCCAATTGGGATGACGATCGTCGGAAACCAGTCAAGACTGGGTATGTTATCCAGACGCATGAATCACCCAAGATTATAATACCAACCGCTATCCAAGGAACAGAGCACCGAAAGGCCTCGACCATGGACTTTACAAGGGGTAATAAACACCTCCGTAAACGTGTTAACGAAGTCGAATTCAATCGCTTCGATCGCATAGCACTACATCAACCCGCAGAGGATTTTCACTCTGACGAGGTGACCGAACTTAAAAAATCGGTCGACGATTATACAATTAAAATGGAAATCGCCCACGATGCGCATCATGCTGAGGATGTATCATATTTTGCTATTATGATTGCGATTATGCAAAAAGGCATCGATCAGCTACTTCATGCCCAACGTGGACTAAAACATCTATCTTTTGAGCCAAATCAAACCACC
>NW_014040440.1:68630-74036 GCF_001186125.1 Sphaeroforma arctica JP610 | reverse complement strand
TGACTAAATTGTATTTTAGTTTAATATAGTTTGAAACCTAGTAATTTCCATCGAAGTTTACACAATACAGTACGTGAAGTTTGTACACAAGAGATACAATCTACTATTGACACTACAGTTAAGAAGCGTCAATCTCTAGCCCGGACTTTATTTAATAATATAAAGTCCAAGCCCAAAATCTTTCAAAACCTATTTTTAAAGGGATTAATGAAAATAACCCTGAAGTACATACAGATATACTGCGACTATTTAATAATTCGAGTGTAGCAAATGCGTATGAACGTACTACAGATGCGCAGGCAGTAGAGGGTCAGGAGTATGAATATACTGCAGACTTAGAGCATACGCAAGTGGATTCTTAACACCTTACCTGTATTCTGGAAGAGCATAATGATGATAACATTCGCGCTTAGCTGACGCAAAATCATAAGCTGAAGCATCAGAACGTAGTAGAAGCACTTAAAAATGCCAAGCAAAATGGGTTAGCGCACCCTAAACTGGCAACTTTAGTTGATAAAGTATGTCGGTTATGTACAGACTGTGATCTCAATCAGATCAAGCGCTATGGGTTCGCACCACTTAAGAGTGTGACTGAAGAAATTCCATGGCGCAGGGTCATCATTGATCTGGTTGACCTGCCTACGTCCGAGCACACAGGCGACCGTTACGTATGCCACTTCTTTGATGTGTCGTCACGGTTTAACTTGCTCTATCCATTAAAGGATAAGAAAACGCAGACCGTGGCAGAATTATGTTGCCAAGTCTTTACTGACCACGGGTGGCCAGGTATTATGTGCTCTGATAACGGTAGTGAATTCTGCGATGACGTAATGGAATCGCTAGTACTTGTATCAGGCATATGCCATAAATGAGGTGTGCCATATAAACCGCAAACGCAAGGCGCGAATGAAACGCGCCATAGAAGACTTAAGTTCTTCTTGCGTAGTGTATTAGCGGATGATGCAGATGATTGGCAGTACCACCTTAAGTGGGTACAAACACAGATGAACGAGTGTGCTGATCCGGTTACAGGAACTACACCCGCTCACTATTTTCGTGGCAGATATAGTGAGTTACAAATCCCCTTTAACAAGGACGAATCTGATCAGCATGATATTTATAACGTTGTATATCCTTGCTTGCGAGAAATACGCAATATAGCCTTATTAAAAGGGCAAAAGCGTTGGAACACTACCAAAAAGATAGCAGAGTATCAGGTAGGTGACAGAGTTAACATCCGTCAACGTAATTCTGATGGTACTGTATTAACATCTAAATGAATAAGTCCATATATAATCTCTGTAGCAGACACTAAAAGTGGCATGTACGAGGTATATAGACCCGATGGTTCTAGTGCGCTTAATATAGTCACCAGTCGTATTCGGACTACAGAGATTATACTTGCAAGAAAACATGACTAATGCTCCTCTTGATCGTTCTGAATTTAAAGATATTATATGGAGAACGAATAAGGGAGGCTATACATACTATCGTACACGCTTTAAAGACGGTATAATCGCGACTATTTAAAATTCTTTAATCGAAAATGGCGTAAACGTCTGCATAAGTCACAAGCTGAAAAAAATAGTATGTTTCCATCGTCTGAAGTCACGGAAGTAAAAAATTGTCCGTCTACAGCATTTATCCCGAGCTTTAATGCTAATCCTTCATATGTGCTGAAGACACTGCAGCGTAAGAACCGTCCACTCGACCACCACGGATCTACTGGACCTAAGCCCAAAATTCACAGGGTAACCGAGAACGCTTAATTTCTTCGCCTGAGAAACATAAACTATATGTTATGCTACTTATTGTTTTCGACCCGTTTTTCCTTTCTCGCTTTTTGACCCATAATCAGCTTGAGTGAGCAACTTGCTTCTCATGGGTCTCAAAGATGGGTGGGGGCTGTGTAATACCCGGGCCTCCACACTAGACTCGATGTTATAAACGTTATCTTAAGCAGTACGTAAATTATAAACGTACTCTTAATAGGGATAATATTTTTTTTCTTTCAAAAATGGCAAGTATGTATTATACAATGTATGAACATATGGTATGGCTATCATAGTCGCTGTAGTGGTTCAGGAAAGATTGATGGGGAGAAGTGGTCAGTAAATTACCGTTTGAAGCTTGGGCCAAGTGTACGAGGAACTTAAGTTTCCTAAATGGTTTTTAATGGTTTTATTAATTAATACCTTTTCCATTGTACATATCAGATATTTGGACAAAGCCAGTAAAATACCAAACATAAGAGTTGGTCTAGTTCTATTAATGGAACCATATTTACTTTCCAACTTTATTTATATCTGAATACTTTGGTAGCGAGATGGTTCAACCGAATATAGGTTTCTAGGGACTATTAACGTTACCTAGTTGATCCTCCGATCAGCCAACCAGATGTGCCAGTCTGATGAAGGCTAAGTCGGTAATTCTTGATAAATGGCAAGTTATTGGTTAAGACATAACTAAGGACATCAAGAGTATTTTTTAATTTTTAATTTTAATTTTTCTAAAGATAGGATTTTATGAGTCTCTCAGATTCGCCCCAACGAAACATTCCATAGTTTCTAATAGAGCGACAACGAAACACTAAATAAAATCCCGTCGGCGGAAACAGTACTGAGAGGATCATATATAGGCAATGTCTCAGCCTCACAATCCCTCAGAGTATTGCTGTTTTCACGAGTCATACCTAACTTTACTAAAAGTACTAAAAGTCTCATTTCGTTTATTTACTTTGAAATTTTCACGATACTTAGAATTTACCTACGCGTTTATTTATTCTAAGGCGTTAATACCGCCTTGAGAGACCGAATCTTACACCTTGCAATCGACTTTATCCCGTGTATTCCTGAAGACGTAATCAACTGGTAGTCCGCGTGTGTCACCAACAATGGCATCCAATTCCCGGGGCTGATTGTCGCCCTGCCTTTCCTTGGCGATGCGCAACACACACCACCTCGCAGTTTGTTTGCGAACAAATCATAAGCAATAGTCTATGACACCAGTCAAGCAATTTGCCAAGTAGTAATATACGTATGCGCCACATCTCAAAACAGCATAATTAATCACCGTCACTCAGATGATCGCACGTCGCACGTGCCAGCACATTGTGTAAGCAATACTGAGACTTTCTGAATCAGAGGAAAATTATGTCGCTACCTCATCAGTATGCAATGGCGACTGCAGATGAGTTCCAAGCAGTCGTTTCAACAATCGAACACATCCATATTCAAATTCCCATCTTGCGCCCTGAGAAGCCGAGACTCGACTTTCGAGAGTGAACTCTGTGCGGACATTTATTTAAAAAAAAAGTAGTTTTTACATAGGGTCATGAAATTCTGATACAGTGATAAAAATACATAGCTAAAGTATATATTTTTTTATAAGTTTTCAATACACTGATACGAAATACAGAATCAAAATTCAGAATCAGAAATGACTTTAAAAATAATAAGAATAATGAGAAACACCCCGGTCCCCGAAATAGAACAATTGTTTTTTTAAACAAAAAACAAAACAAAAAAACCCATAGCCATCTAAATTTAAAAAAATAGTCAAAGGCTAAATATGAAAAACCTCCCTTTTGTTCGGATGCAAAATCATATGAATTTGTGACTCATATTCTAAAATGGGACCAAACATAGCCTTCTCAAAAAAAAAAACACTATTTTATTAAAACAAATATCTGTATGTGATTTGAAAAAATACTAAATACATAATGATATGGCGCGGGCCGGCGGGCGGCGAGATAATTTTTTTAAATTATCAAGAGAGCATGAATAATTGAGAATTTGAGATCTTTTCTCTGACCAACTGGGAAACATGTTGCATATATAGTATGGAGCTCTCTACTAGTCTCTACTCTACTCTCTCTCTCTCTCTCTCAGTCACTCTACTACTACTAGTGTAGAGAGTAGAGTAGTATTTAGTAGTAGAGAGAGACTAGAGCGCCTCACTCTCTCTCTCTACTTACTACTATGTAATTTAAAAAAAATTAGTACTATTTAGTAGTTGAGTAGAACCTCTATGAGCTATGCCTTATTGCTTTCTCTACTATTGGCTATTGAGTACATACACAATGCTTTGTTTAAAAAAAATTGAATAGTTAATATTTTAAAATGTAGTTGAGTACACGACATACGAGTTTCGACAATAGTAAATAACTTGACAAAAATAAATAATAGTTTGATGACTATGAGCCAGAGCCTCACTGAGAGCAATGAGAGGCCCTGAGCAGGCTGAGTGGCGACTACAACAACTATTGCTTTTTAAAAACAATATGGGACGAAGAGAGTGTTGCAAACTTGCAATGTATAAAGGCAAGCTAAAATAGACTACTGGCTTGAATGCACAGTACGTTTATTCAACCATCGCAGCGGTTGCATACAATTGGTATACACTTGTATTTTGATGTGCGTACCAAATATATAATTGAAATAGTTCGCTGTCTGTCGAGCAGCAGCTATACACTCAACGATGATCGACGCACATCGAAATGCAACGCTATTTTTAGGTAGCCTAGTGGTGGCACTTTACCATTTGCGCTTGGTAGCAGCAGACGCAGAGTGCTTTTATCAGCCGCCCGTAAATAAGACGAACAATGGACCTGCACCTGTAACAATGGTGAGTGCAGCCGGCTTTTTTTTGAACACGAGAATAGTTCTGTTGTTTGTCGTGGTCCTATCAATTACTTCATGTTGAACTCTGGTGTTGTTGGTGTATGTGCATGCCGCGCATAATCTCATATACGCGCAATTAGAGGTTACTTATATGTCTCAACACTCTGAAACAGCTATCATTTCCACATAGCTACCCACAGGATGTCCAGATGGTTTATGGATGGATTGGGACCAGCTAGCAGGCCTATATCCTCTAGAAGATGGATCTGCCACTAAAACAACCAACGCAAGCTTCTCAGTATACTTTAATGATAGTTCGATTTATACGCCAAACGTTTATGCTGGAAGAGGGTATACAATTACGGCTGTGATGTTGATGGCATGCTACGTGGGCGACAACAATTCAAGCAACCCTAAAGCTACATATCCGTACGATCACAGTAAGTCGCTCATCCAGCTTAAGTTACTTATACTTATTTGCATGGTTGCGTCATACGAATTCTTACTCCTTGTGCGCATATTTCTCTTGCAGATAAACAACAGTCGAATCAATTCGCATTTTACTTCACACGCACACACAAGCACACACACACGCACACACAAGCACACACACACGCACACACACACACGACACACACGCACACACACATACACACACACACACACACACACACACACACACACACACACACACACACACACACACACACACACACACACACACACACACACACACACACACACACACACACACACACACACACACACACACACACACACACAC
>NW_014040440.1:61339-65931 GCF_001186125.1 Sphaeroforma arctica JP610 | reverse complement strand
CTCGACGCACTCTTCGACATAGTACTACCACCACCTACACGTACGGACCGTACACACACATACTATATTATACATATATACATATATACTATATATAATATATACTATATATATATATATATACTATATATATATATATATATATATATATATATCAATATATATATATATATATATATATATGTTTATTTGTTTATTGTGGTTCAAGCGGATGCAGGCGTAAACTATACGTTGCAGCAGTTAAGGCGTATCACGTTTCCTTATTCATTGTAACCTACTCTATCAGCGAAATACCCGCTCAGGCAGACTGTACATATTCAACATATGACGCTCAGATTCAATTCGTTGATGCTAACAATACCGCATGGATCCTGATTCTAGGTGTGTCTTTGCTGCTGATGATTTATTACGTTTTGTTGTTCCCGGTCAGTTTTGTATGGATATTTTTTCTCGCATGCGGTGGAGGAGAAAGGAACGATTCAATATTTCATCTAAGTCTATTGAGTGTAAGTTGAAGAAATTCCGCAAGTTACCCCAGTTGATATGGTAAAGCAATGTGAAAGAGCATTCAACAAATTTGACAAGGGCCACAAACTAGCTAATAGAAAACCTGTGAGGTTGTCGGTTTCAATCTATTGCTCCTTCAGTTGAGTGCTGTATTGCACGTTGTCTTATTGAACATTATTACCGAGCCAAGCTTGTGTAATTTACTCCGCCCCGTCGGCCAATTCACGTTTTAGCCATATAAAATATTTTTAGTCTCGTATTCATCGAGATGAAGAATACAAACTGACACACACTTGAAACATCCCTGTGCCATTCCTACAATCTATCAGATTCTCCTCTATTGCTTGCTGATCCGGGTGTTTTAGGAGAGCCCTACGCAGAGGAGTCCACAAACTACACCTGGTTGGTTATCCTTCTTACTTGTTTACTCGCGGCATGCATCGCAGTGGCCGTGTTCTTGTTTTACGGCAATCAGAAATTGAAGAAACTTCTTTCTGGACAGGTGCGTGGGGTTCAAATGTATATCAGTCTACACAATTGCGATATCGAGCGTGATGAGCGATATTCAAGCATAGTACCAATCTTCCTTGAATTACAGTGTTGTAAATCACCAGCGGCATTATCATGCGTGCAACAAACTACCTTATTTAGCCGTCGGTATCAGTTCCAGTCATTGCCGCAGCTCCTTTTAGTTGTGTAAGTTGTATCGCCTATATACCATAACTTGATTTGTATAGTCTTGTCGTAGTGCGTGGTCTGTATTATCTATGCTACGATAGTAATGTGTGTTTGTATCCCAGGAATCGACTGGGCCACCTGGGAAGGTAGATTTCAGGGGCTTTCCCTCTCCATCAAAACTTTGATCCTTAAATCGTAAATCTTAAATTTCTTAACTATAACACCGCCTGTATATTAGGAAACGACCGGACCTTTCAGACAAGTATATCCAAAGGGTGCCCCCCCTCCCACCGATATTCCAGGAGCGCTGACCCAGGTCAAGGGTCAGGCCGGTCCCATAGATTCAAGCCAATTTGTCATGATGGAAATTATAGGACTTGGTGAATTTGGAGCGGTGTACAAGGGAGCTCTATTCTACGAGAAACAGGTGTGTCGCGTGCTCGATATTGCGACCCGGAGGGGGGTTTCTCATGCCGTCCATCGCGGTTTTTATTTATAAAGATTGTGGGTATAGGGGTGTGGCACAAGCACGGTATCTGTTGCAAGGTAAGGACAGCTTACGCAGTTTCATCATGAGTTTTCCTTAAAGGCAGTGCGAATTATATATTTCTCTTTCACTCGAAGCTTCTACCTTTCGCGGATAAGGTGCTCATGCGGCTCTGTCCACCTCTACTAGGCGGCAATCGTCGCTATCAAAACACTGAAGCCAGAGCACAGAAACGAGGAGGTAAGTGCGGGGCAATTCCACGTCGAAGCTGAAATAATGAAGAGTCTTGATCATCCCAACATAGTCTCTATGATCGGTTTATCAACCGTTGAGCACGATGAGGGGATTTGTGAGGTATGCAAGTTCTTAAGTTTTTACTTTGCGTGTCCATGGTTGAGCTGATGCAGTTTACAGTGATGTCTCTGGAGTGCCACCAGAGCACGATCAGTCATAGACTATGCTTTGGGATTGAAAGCGCAATTAGTGTGACCCACAACGAATTGAGCACTACGTCCTGTGTTGAAGATGAATTGCATTTTAATGGCTGCTATATTGATTCTCCGTGCCAATTCAGTGCCTAATTATGGAGTACATGGGGCTAGGCGATCTACGCTCGTACATTAAACCGTCGACGCAGTCCGAAGACGAAAGTGGCACCATCATCTCAACCAAATACATCACACTGCATGAAAAACTATGGCACTGCCTCCAGATAGCGCGAGGTATGGAGTATCTGGCCTCGGTTAATATTGTACACAGGGATTTAGCGGCTCGTAATTGCATGCTGAGCGATCCAGTGGAACATACTTCCCGAATAGTAGAAGGCTACGAGTTCTCGCCGGGCTCCTCGTACCCGGTTACCAAAATAGCCGATTTTGGGCTGTCGAGGATGTTCGATGAAAACGAGAGGCAGTATGTCATGAGCAACTCTACGCTGCTGCCTGTGCGATGGCTGTCAATAGAGGCCATTACGGACAGGTAAGAATGTACTGGTCGAAACGAACTATTAATTTCTATTTAACTTACTTTGCATGTCTGATATGGGTTTCCTGAAGTTTGTCAATCGAAGAAGCTCCGCAGGTCAAGATGCAAATCTCCGTACGTAGCATGTCTCCATCCTACTAACGTATACATTTTGTGTACTCGTTTATATACAGAGCCTACACAGAAAAGTCGGATTGTTGGGCGTTTGCCGTCACCTGCTGGGAAGTTTTCTCAGACGGTGCCATTCCTTACCAAGACCTGTCTACATACAATCTGGCGGCATCAGTTGCTGCCGGGACACGCCTGACGAAACCAGCCGTATGTCCCCTCGCGGTGTTCGATATAATAAAGAGTGGGTGGGAGCAGGATGTGGAGAAGAGGCCGACATTCAAGGAGTTGAGACAGAAACTCGAGGGTGTATTTATGACCGCAAGTATGGAGTATCTACAGAATAACGAAACCTTCAAGGGAGGCTTGAAGAGTGAGGAGAGTATGGCGATTGAGGACCCATCTCGATATGAATATCCATACACAACCATTACAGCGCCCGAGACAGCATTTCTCCAGGCGGATACTGATATGACGGTATGTATTGGCGGTGATTCTCGATCATTCGGGCAATAACTCTTGGAAAGGAATTGTTTCAGTTCCAGAGTTATTTTTGGGATCAACCGGGGAGTTCTGGTTCAATTCGGGAGTGCTTGTGATCGTGAATGAATACAGTTCTGTGCATGAACCCATTGCATGGCACGTCGATGTCATAATGAAGTAGTTTTTCAATGTTTTATTCTAAATCAGACCCAAAACTTTGTTACCTGCCTGTAACGGTTAGCTCGGCCTCGAGCAAAGATATATTCACAATACAACATCACAGGTTTGTATCCACGTTCCTACATTCACGTAACAATTATATTTTATGCAGTACCTCAATCTTGAGGACACAAGGTCACCCGATATGCTGCTGAGCAGGAGGGACAAACAAGATGACATTACGGAGGAAGCGGGATACGTTGTGATGAATGGTGCTATAAGGAGGCCTACCAATACACAGGACGAAAGTAGGGGAAGCGAGTTCAGGAGTCAAGCGCGGGGATTTTCGGGGGATACCAGCATTTATTTAGACGGCAACCTTGACACTGCTATAGAGGGGGTGTATAATATGTATCCACCACGATGATTAGTTAAGTACGATAACAGACAATATAAATCCAGTTATAAAAAGTACGAGGATGAGTTTTCTAAACACAATACGAGTCGCATATATTGGAAATAAAGGAAATACGCTAATAGGCGTCTTCAATTGGATCACTCTTTGTCGAAATATTTCACAACTCGATGTCTCAATTTGGAAAAGTGCACGAGATTGATGATGAATAGCGATTCAGTTATACAATCTAGTGTTTGTACCTAGTCACTATTACCTCCGAAAGTCCTACATCTAAAATATACACTAAATAAAATCTTGCTTTAGCTATGGCCTTTAGATATAAATTGGCGGCATTTGCTTGGTCGCTCTAAGAAAGAAGTACAGCTCAAACATAATGCAAAATCTAACAAAAATGCTATGGAATGAGAATCGACAAACGATGGAGCGTGATTTATTTTAGCTTCTAATGCACCACTATTCAACGACACGGACTGAAAGCAGACTCTCGTTCAGCCCATTGTGGTTCACTATATTGCCGAATGGGGTAGAGGAAGACTAGTAAACATGTTGTTTGATTCAGGTATATACCACAGCTGAAGCAATATCATCAGCTTATTGTGTAAGCTGCAAAGATACTCATCAGCCAAGGCGCACAGAATTGTACGGACTCGCAGACTATCCGTTTTACAAGCGCTGAATACTTAGGAATCGCAGAAGAGGAAGTGTAATGGGTATCCCGCTGTGATATATATATATACATACATACACACACACACACACATATATATA
>NW_014040440.1:49437-61059 GCF_001186125.1 Sphaeroforma arctica JP610 | reverse complement strand
ATATATACATATATAAATATATATATTCTGTTACCATCCATTAATCCATGCATCACATTCTCTACAAATGATGTGCACGATGCCCGTTGAAATCAAGTCGGTAACGTGTTATGGCAATTCCCTACTGTATGGATTGGTAATTAGTACCTCATACTATGAATTGGCGTTTCGGCCGAAATTCCCATCAATTGATTATCCGAATGGAGCATTCGTCACTCAGAGCGTGTTCGGCGAACGACTTCCCTAACGCATATTCGTACTGACTCAGCTGTCCATTAATATTCGGCACTACATCTGGTTGATGAGGCTTATTTAGTTAATATGTTTGGCTACCGAGGCAATTGCGGTATTTGCGAAGAACTCAGTTGCGAGCGCGATCGATCGCCACTACTGTTACTGTTGGTCCCGGCCACAAATGGAGTAGGGTTCACTGTCCACAAAGGAGCAGAATAGTTGAGTCGTAAAGCACAAGCACCTGCCATAGGTTGGGGTAGATGTCGCAGCTCTATTTTTAGAGCGCACACACTAGTACATGGTACAGATAGCGTCTGAGACAAGTTCAATAAACGACGCTATCAGCTAAGCGATTGGAGCCAATGCGAACAGTATATACAATCTTATTCACACATAGACATACGCATAGTCAGTGTGTTTCGTATAATTCGCTGCATTCTTGACGTAACAAACAAACAGGCTTCTTACCGGAGTTTGGTCTGTAATCAGGGTGTAGCATCAGAGTCGAGAATGTATGCGCCTTCTCCAAAGTGTTGATCCAAGCGTCCACCAGATTTTCCGTCTCGGACATCGGACGAAATACCATCTAACTCAAATACAGTTCGAAAGCGAAAGGCCTCGTTAACACACATGACGCAGACAGTATCATCGGCGTTGTGGTAGGTAGTGCATCTATTGACTTCCACCCAAATAGCGGGTACGGCGATGGCTACGGACAGTTGGTAGGTTTCTTGGGTAAGCGAAATGTATATGTATGTATGTGTGTGTGTGTTGATACAGTCACTATTGAAGCAGTACAGATATTCGATTGATAGCAGCTAAACTCCAGCGCTGCCCTATAACCATCAACTAACCTCCACTCAACTCAAAGACACCCTGTCACAGCCTACCACTGCATGCCTGTGTATTTGACCGATCTATTAGGGCTACTATATAAAAATGAGAAAATATCAGATAGCAGCGTACTAGCCAACGGTCTCCAGCATACACACCCGTACACCTCAGCCCGACTGACCTCAAGCCAGATTAACATGCATGTTACTGCTGACACATTGCAGCTGCATCTTAAGGTTTAAAGTTGCCGCTACACAACTTTACGTTCATGTGGTACTAACCCTAGCAAGAGGGGGCTTACTTCCTCAGATAATCGGATTTAAGGCTCCAGAGGAATGAGCTAGAGATGAGTGTATAGATGAAGAGAGCTTTCGTGTGCTCAATGTGTATGTACTCGACAGGCCTTAGCGCTACGTCTGTACAGTACAGATTGAGTTCTCCACCTTATCCCCCATCTGTTCCTCACACACGGGTGAGCCATGCCCACCTCTATATGCATGCTGGTATTTGTATGCGCTCGTTTTTAAGTGTGAAAAATATTCATTATGTTTCTTTCCATCTCAGTGTACGCCACTCTATCACCAACAGTTGCATAGTTCAGTGCGTGTCCTATGTATATATTTTAGGCAAGGCACACATCCTTCCGTCTGCCGTGAACGTTGTGGAATGCTGTTCTGTGTTCTGTAGATCATCTCGCCCCCAAAAGTGATTGCACGCTTATATATATGCATATGCGATGCATATATAATCGATAAATATTGTACTAGAGCGCAGGTATACATATAAAATTTATTACAAGCAAGCAAGTATCTACAGATAGATATTTTACAAACACGCAGATACACAAGTATAGACATTTCATAAGCAAGCACCTACACAAAATACATATTTCATATTCCTTTTTCGCTAGCTTCAGCCTGCCTCAATATTCTCGTACATTGCCTCGTGGCTTGTATTTAATTCAATGACAATGGCCGACAATACTACTACCTGCGCTGTCTCTGTTATATCGGACACATCGATACAAACTTGTAAGCAAGCAAACATGCATCGCTACAGAAATATAAGCAAGCAGGGGCACACATATACATATTAAACAAACAATCAGATGCACAATGATTAACATGCGAGGGGAGAGAAGGGGTGGTGGTTTGGGATTCAACCTACCTTGATATTCTCGTGCGTTGCCTTGAGACTTGTATTCAATTGAGCGACAATGGCTGACATAGCTTCCACCTGTGCTGTCTCGGTCTGGATCGGATTCCTCGTCTGTGCCGATTGTTTACTTGCTTCACTTTCAGTGTCCGAAAATCCCTCATGTGTGTCCATTACTTCGTCTCCTGTATCCATTCTCTCACTCTGTGTACCTACTTCTCCATTATCGATGTGTGGATGTGTATGGGCACGCCCATTAGTATTGCTTACGTGTTCATCTTGTATATCCATGTGATCCATATTCTCACTCCCCCTTCCTGCGAGTGCATCATTGTAAGATTGACCAGCCATTTCTTTCTTCGGTCTTTTTATAGTGTCAAGAGAGACGTATGTATATACATTATACTGTTCTGCGAGGGAGTTCGCACAGATAGCCTTTGTACTACATATATAATATGTAATAATACATAGCCTTCTGAAAATAGAACACAAAATATAAATATATGTATATATATGTAGTAATTTTGGCGCCAAGTTTATGCCGGCTAGTTCTGTGACCGTCCATAGCCTTTCCTAAATTCATGATAAGTGTCTCACTGAGACTGTATGATTTTATATAATGTTCTGTTCTGATACAACATAAGAATGTAATTCATCTTACAAGTGTTGTTATTGTACATACACATGCGTTTATAAATATATATTCATTCTCTGCTGTTTGCCAGAGGGCACAAACCTGTACGACATAGCATGCGACCATGCGTTGACTAGTGTTCGCAGACGATATGATGCATCACCCATAACATTCTCTTAAGCTAGAGCTATCCCTCGTTTATTGACTTATGAATCGCTATTGCTGTGCTTTGAATTCCACAAACGCTGGACTGGTACCATAGACGCCAACACGAGTAACGGTGTTTGAACGAACTTAAGTGGGCGCGTAGGAGTTCGAATCATGGTGTGGGTTGATGTGCACCCGTGTAAGCAAACAAGAGAACACACTTAGACACGATAGATGGACAATGTCTTCTATACTATCACATGCTCGGTAGTTGGCGCGAGTATCTTGATCTAGTACATTAGGAAACCATACTACAGAGTGCAAATCAAAGACCTTCGTTGTTGTCGAACCCACGAATATCTGTCAGAATTGACGCATAGATGCCTTCCTGACACCCTATGAAAGGTTCAGTGATCTATAAGAATTGATCAAAGTATAACCTCAACAGAGGCACATAGCATAAACAACATATCAATCGACATTAATTAGATGTGTATATTGAACTATAACTAGACCCTACCTCGACAGCATGGCGCCTAAGAAGGTGATCAATCTGTGGCTGGTGCAGCTGCTGGAGGAGTGGCTAGAAGCAGCACGCCAAGCGCAGAACCAGAACAAGGAGCACTCGCTCAGGAAGGCTATCAGAGGGGTGAGAGGCCATGACAGGCTTGTCACCAACGGCAAAGAGGCCCAGGTAGGTGTGCATTTGTCTTTGTGACAATGTAGTGTCTCAGATGAGTGAGTGGGTGTGTGATGATGAATATACCTCAACACGATAGAGGTTGGGTAGTAGAGCGTTTCGTAGATTGCTGGTGTGCTACACCAATATAGTACTATGAGCACGCCAACCTGCGGAAGGCCATCAGAGGGATGAGAGCTCACGACAGGCTTTTCACCAACTACAAAGAGGCCCAGGTAGGTGCGCATCTGCCATTGTGGTTGTTTGGCTCGTCTTGGTGCGAGTATGTGATTATGAGATGGTTAGAACTCTCACCGTGGTAAAAGTTGGATACTGGTGCGTTTTTCAGATTGGTTGTGTGCTACAACATCATGGTGCTACAAGAACGCTAACTTTCGGAAGGCCGTCAGAGGGGTAAAAGCCCAAGACAGGCTTGCCACTAACGGCAAAGAGGCGTGGGTGAGTGTGTATTTGAACCTGTGATTATGTCTTGTCTCAGTGTGAGTAAGATAGTGATTGATTGATTTTAGTACGTTTTTCGGATCGTTTGTGTGTTGCAGGATTTGACCGCAATAAACACGCCCGCCTGCACTGCGAACCGGTGCTTCTCGGCTATAGCCATTGCGCAGAGCATTTTTGCGCGGATCGAACATCTCTTTGTTGGAGATTTAACTCCCCATTCTGTGATGAATTTGCGGAAAAATCAAGTTTGAGCTTTCTTTAATACAAATTACAAGTTGCGGATGGTGACTATTATAGTTGACCTGTTTAAAACCCTTTGTGGTACGTGGGATTGGTCGCAAGGTCATAAGCTCGCTCGCGAACACACCATGGCTGTGATTGAACAAGGGGAGGGGACAAGTAATTAGATACGACGCGAACATCTTTATTCAGTCGTATACACCTATCGACGCTCTAGCTGTCACATACAGTACGTCATTTACCCCTCGATACGAGACACAATCAATCACAATCAATCGATCTGGTCTGGGAGCTGTTAGGTGTACATTGCCAGTATATTTAAGCTATCGAACTCGGGTGCCTTGGCAAATGCATACGTACTAGGCGTACTGCTTATCACTCGACACTCAGCACTCAACATACACTCACATACTCTCGCATCTTGACTCTTTAGTATTGGGTAGCTGATAACAGCACGCCTTAACACCTATCACCTATCACTCGACACACACACAGCCCGTTAAGCATTTTACTTTCCGAGTATTGTCCTCAACATTCAACATGCACTCGAATCTTGACTTCATGTGACACACACTCAGACCGTCATTTCACTTTCCGAGTATTGTCTTGCTTAGAAGTACGCTCTTACACTCAACATTTAACATGCACTCGAATCTTGACTTCATGTGACACACACACAGCCCGTCATTTCACTTTCCGAGTATTGTCCTGCTTAGAAGTACGCTCTTACACTCAACATTCAACAGGCACTCGAATCTTGACTTCATGTGACACACACACAGCCCGTCATTTCACTTTCCGAGTATTGTCCTGCTTAGAAGTACGCTCTTACACTCAACATTTAACATGCACTCGAATCTTGACTTCATGTGACACACACACGGCCCGTCATTTCACTTTCCGAGTATTGTCCTGCTTAGAAGTACGCTCTTACACTCAACATTCAACATGCGCTCGAATCTTGACTTCACGGGTATTCTGTACCTAATAGAAGTATGTCTTACCACTCAATATTACAAAAACGCAACCAGTTCTTCACGACTGTACGAGTACTGCGTACTAGGTATAACTGCGTGTGACTGCTCCGTACTCATCATGAACACAGCTTGTTCCCGGTATCGGGCCTACACTGGGTGACCGGATAAACACGTGCATACGCCTCGGCACGACGCAACTAGGTGTACTGAAGAAAGATGAGGACCACGCGGCCGAGGATGGCTCACCTGTGGCGATTAAGGCGCTCAGGTCAGTATGTGGCTGCTTGCCATTATTTCGGGGACCACTCTGCGAGGGCTGGTGGTTAGATTGAGACATATTATTGCAACAGATTTCAGAACTCTCGTGAACTTATTGCATGGGGCGTAAGCTATATACGATTTTGATCCTATTTGTCGTGTTGTTGCATGGCATACATTGGCAAAACATCAAGCATTCCAAGCCGAATCAGCCCTGAATAGTTGCTAATACCTTTTCCACAGGCCGAGCGGTAATCCACTGACTTACTTTAGCGCTATAATGTGAAGTACCTGGGGAATCAAGCTACGTAGCTCAATAGCAGTCGACTTGAGGTGGCTCAGTGGTTTTCAAGTAAATCGTAAGTGAATTTTATACCAAATGGCTTCATCTGTCCTAAATGAGTTCTGTTTCTCGCTGCACAGGGCAAAATCATCCAAGATGTACATCCCCACATATCGATCCGGGCCATATGCGATTATTAAGGTAAGAATCGCTATTGTACCTGCTAAGTGTGCGTTTAAGCAATTTCGGTGTTTGCGTGGTGTGCCATATAGTTGAAATGGGTGTATCTCTAAGCAAATTAGGATTTTGTGTATTCGACACAAGTTCGGATTACTTGTCTACAAACAAATTCAGATTCTGTGTAATATGACACGAATGTGAATATGTAAGGATGCGTGCTGGTCTGGGCGGTTTCGAGTCAATCTGATTGCAGATTTGTTACAATGTATTGACCTTGTAGTTTATCCAAGCTTCAATACACCCCGTAACGCTGAACCATACCACCCTATGACTGTGCACAGACACTCTACGAAGAGGGAGCCGGTGACGGGATGCTCTCTAAAGATGATATCATCGAAAGGTATTGTCGCTCACACGTGGTCTTTAAGGACTGTTTTGTGTGGTTTTGAGAATGTATCGCTCGGCTGTAGAGTGTTCGTCTCGGAAAGCTTACTTCAATCCCTGTTCGAGTCCATCCAAGTTTGAAGGGCGCGTCGTGTTAGTCCCAACTTCACTTTCTCGCACGATGTTGATCACGAACCTACCCTGAACTCGATCACTTAACTCCGTTCATATTACATTTGCATCGCTTCTCTCAGTGGACAGAAGTACTGTGACTCGTCGTTCACAATTGCGTCGGCTGGCAAGCTGCATACTGCCTGGAGCTCCTGCAAAACCCTCCAGACCAAAGGCCTTGTCATCAAACAAGGTATTTTGCTTCTTCTATGATGAACTTTCCACACTACTACTTGTACGAGGGGCCATAGTGTCAAGTGGCAGTTTCACAAATTGTCGGCATGAGAATAAGCTGCCATATACCAACCTTAACTTAATGTTTGGCACTGGTATCATAGTTTAGAGGTGTACTAGTATACTGCACTGCTATATTTTTCCATTAAGACCTATCTATTTAACAAGCTTATGCAACACTTGTTCAGATACCAATTCGCCTCAGATTTAATCTCATTTGTAAACAGGCGGAGTGCCTGCAAAATTTTCCCTATCGGAAGCGGGCCTCGAGATGGCAGAGTTCTTGTTGTATTCGGAGACTTCTAGCTTTCAGCCCAGATTCACGGCGGTGGAGATTATCAAGAAAATGCAGGAGGATGCCAGATCCAAAGCAAAAGCTAAAAGGGCACCGGCACCTAGGAAAGCCTCGGCTGCCAAAGCACCCGCAAGTGCTGTCGGTGAGTTTGAGCATATATATGTGTAGGTTCAAGTAGTATGGACGTAAATGGGTCCTAAACGTGCCGATTCATGTGCTTTCAGCGGAGTTTCGTCTGCGAGGTTTCAGGCATATACTGCTGCATGGAAGTGCTTTGGCGGGGTTGGGCTCGATTTGATTTTTACACAAATTCTGCGGTTTGGTGTATTGGCGCAAGTGCTTTAACGACTATTGTTGTTGGCGGGTTTGAAGCTGGCGGGGTTCTAGCTCACATGTGTGGTTGTCGAGTTTTATTGCTATATGTACCGACGCACGTGACGTCTATGGTTTCGGTTTCGTGCACGTTCACGTGTCGACGCAGTCGATGCTAGTCACTGCAATCGTCTGCTGTTAGATGCAGTTCTAAATGAGATTTTTCAGTCGAATTGATAGTCGTCATGCTCATTTCGCTATGTCCGCATCAGGTGACAAGCAGAAGAAAACCAGTGTCAAGCGAAAAGCAACAAGTGAACCCGAAGGAACTACACTACTATCTAAAAGAGACCGGAAGAAGGCAAAAGCATCAAACAGTGACATTATCTACACAGAAGCCGCGACTTCTACACGAACAGCAGACAGTGACTCCACTTATTACGTGACCAGTGTGAATGTGTGCAAAGGAAGCTACGAGCCAAGTATGCGCAAGGTTGTATTTAACACGAATCTGCAAAGTACTACATCGACATCGTCGTCAACAACGGAAAGGACGTCTTCGGCCAGCAGCGAATATACCAGCGAGACCACAGAAACTACCAGCAAGTGTACTAACAATGGCGTGGATGCGAGTTCGTACACAAGCCAATACAGAACCAGCCAGTTTGCTAACTACAGTGTGGATGCGAGCTCGTACTCAGGTGAATATACGAGTTCCTTTTCATTCCAAGAAACGAAGTCATCGTCGAAGACCTCCATTCCCTCCAACGCAAATAGAGCCACGAGTAAGGATCGACTACCTGAAAATGTGCCTAGCTCGCGTAGAAGAGGAGGCGCTGATTTGTGCCAGTCCGAGAGTTGGGATGGGTGTGGGGCTGCGAAGAATACGGGCAGCAGGGAACGATCTACTAGTGAATCACAAAGGGAGTCCGCAGATAATATAGGCGAACGTACTAGACAAAGTCATGTGAAAGTTGGCGTGTTACATGAGAACCAGGCCACTGGCCCCCCTTCCGGCTTTGATACGAGCGCAGCAAAGCCTATTGACTTCGACTACTGCGACGAGCTCGGCGCACCTGTATCAAGTGCTGAACAGGCGTATCGAGGCAAGTCTCACCAGAGTGTTGGGACAAAGTTAGGATTATGGTGTTGCGTGTTTTTCATGTGTTTTTGAACAGGCGTGTAGGCGGGTAGAGGCAAGTCGCGCCAGTATGTTGGGCTAGAGTTACGATTTATGATGTTATGTGTTTTTCATGTATTTTGAGTAGTCAGTTGGTTGTGTGCACCAGTATCAAGTGTTGATCAGACCTGTCGAGGGAAGTCTCTCAAGCTTCCTGGTTCAAAGTTATGAATCAATGTATACCTCATGTAACTTTGTTTTTCTAGTTGGCCATGCCTAACTACTTGTGGAATCGAAATATTATGATCCCGAGTATAGTGTGCGCACTTGTATCAAACCTTCATCAGACGCGTAGAAGGGAGGTTCAGATGAGTAAATGGGAAAAACGAGATGATACGACTCATGTAGTTTTGATTGTATGCTGGTCATATCTAGCTCATCCTGCAATCGAAACGTGTCGGTTTTGAGTACTGTAATGAGCTCGGCGTACCTGTATTAAGTGTTGAAATGGCGTTTAGTGGCAGGGCTCACAATTGTAGGGAGGCCAGCTTGAGTTGATACTGTTGTAACGTGTATGCATATTTGCTGGCTACATCGTCTTCTGTCCAATTTTGCTACGAGCGATTAGCAAGCTTTCAATTTACCTCCTAGATAAAAGTCCTGAATATGTGGACAAGTCACAACCAACAAAAGTAGCCAACTTTATTCTGGATTTGACCACAGGGAAGCACAAAATGGGCTACCTGATCAATGTACATAGTAAGAGCGCCCTGGCAGAAATCCGGGCTATATCCAAATTAATATCCGACAAGATGTCATTGCGTTTGACGAAAGAGCGTCCTGGTTCGTGCTTCGCGTATTTGCTTGATCCCACAGTGGCCGTGCCGCTTCCTTGCAGGTGAGACTGCAAGGATTTAAATCGCCAAACCTTCTCTTTGTGTCGATGTTTGCATAAGTAGCGTATCGTTTACTCTTAGTAAACGTTACAGCTTCACCCTCGTATTATCACTACGCAGGTCACGTACACCTCGACAATCGGTTGCATTTGTACTGCTACGTCCAATGTGCAAGTGTTTTATTGGGTGGGAACGCTTGATCGCGTGTGCTAAAGCTCACATGGGGATCTCTCTCCGCGAGTTGGTGTCAGCACTAGTTTCGAGTCTGATACTCTGTGACTTGCAATTTGTACGGCAATGCTCGGATACTAGTCTATGCCAGCCAGTTGTATTCCAAGCCTTTATACACTCACCCCTTCTTTTTGACTTTGGCTAGTCGAAGTGTACCAGACAGGACTCCGATGAAAAGGTCAGCTTCCACACCACTTCCCAAACCTGAAGCAATATGTCTGGATTTGACCGATGATGATAATACGGCGCCAGAACACAGCAAACCCTCCTATAATTCATTCAAAGGTAGCATCGATTGAATCGATCTTGCGGATGGGCTGTGAGCTATCCATGGCCTACATATTGACTCCTTTTGATATTATTATTCTGACTCTCCTTCGGTTAAAACGCGTTTTATTTCGATATTTACTTAGGATTAGCAAATCCCTTTCTCAAGCTCTGTTTTTTTTGCGTTACAGAATGTCCAAGACCTTCAATAGATCGCACAGCAACACATATACTACCGGAAGCCCCAAGGCAGGAGTGTGTAGTCATCGACTCAGACGATGACGATATCATGCTCAACATACCCCTGCGTGAGAGACTAGCTACATCCAAAAAGAACCTCGAAAATCCTATGCAAAGCTCGTCAGTTTTATCTCCAGATACGGATTTTATCACTGTAGAGAGGGATGCTTTTAGTGTAGCCACATCGACAAGTGCAGCCAATCTGTTCACGGCATCGACGAAGTCAGATAGTATAAATGCATACGACTGCAGTACGGACAAGGGGAATGACTCATCAAGGCGCACACGCGCATACACGGATATCGGTACAACCAGCGAGGAAGGTTCCAGTGACACACACGCATATACGGAGAGTAGTACCATCAGAGGGAAAAGCTCAGTGAGTTCGCGATCAAGAAGTCCGGTATCAAAACAAAGCCTCCATAAAGAGGACTTTGGTGAAGGTCAAACAAGTGCCAACAACGGCGCAATCTTCTCGGTGTTTGTCCACGCAGCCAACAAGACGTACCCAAAGCCGTTAAAGCCCATTCGTAGCAAGAGCTCCGATACCCAAAAAAATGCAGACTCAGCCGCCACACAAATCACGTCAACCAGGTAGGTGCATTGCTGGGGTTTTATGTTGGTTTCTATTTTCATTGTATGGTGTATCGTGCGCACCCATAATCACAGCAACGGCGTTTGTGAATGAAGAAAGTGGATTCAAGCACGTATAGCACTGGTTTTCATTGATTGTTCCCACATTGTACTTATATTAAATTATTCCGAATTCGTTGGCAGCCCGGCCGAAATCGAGCCCTTGAAGGTGACGCTCGACAGTGGCAGCTATGATATCTGGATGGTAATCGATAATCGTGAGATATTCGGGAAGAAGGTGGGTCATTCCCACTGCATTCTTTCGGTTGTTTGCTAATTTCGGCATGAACGCCGTTTGCTATATCTGTGCCAATTACTGCTCTAGAGATTAGGTGTACATTGGGACGACAATAAGGGCTGTGCTTCTAATTGCTAGCGCTATATTGTCTACTGCAACTCAGGCGAAGGCCTTCGTGCAAGTTAGATCTTTCTGTCTATCTCAGTTGAGATAGATATGCTAGAAAAATGTACGTCCTGTTTATCTCTGATGAGTAACTCCATGTGTCGGCTGCGTACAGGATCGAGGCTATCTTCAGGAAAAGTTGGCAAAAAATGGCGTCAAATGTATTGTTCGTGCAATGCAGCTGGGCGATTTCACCTGGGTGGCGAAAGAAAAGCGGACAATCGGTGAGGAATTATTGTATTCCTTGTATGGCGAATCTGTCTATTGTCAGTTCATAGTGTCAACCTGGCATTTGTACTTTTGCTTAAGGCACCAACTGTCTCAAAACTGCTTGTAAGTGAGGCGGCATATAT
>NW_014040440.1:43382-49376 GCF_001186125.1 Sphaeroforma arctica JP610 | reverse complement strand
ATATATGTCGTCGATATAGCAAATGCTGTTGTTTACACCTCAGTACATTGCTTCCTTGCCTCACTTTACACACAGACGAGGCCGTAAACACCATGTCAGTCGAACAACCCAAGGAACAAGACCGGGAGATTATGCTGGGCTATCTGGGTGAGCGCAAGCGTATGGATGACCTCTGTGCGTCTGTAATGGATGGCCGTTTTGTAGAGCAGATGTCGCGCCTGAAGAAATGCCATGTCAGCCGCTGCATGTACCTGATTGAAAACTATGGCAAAATGGACAAGCTCACTCTCTCGCAGGCAGCTTTGGAGAGTAGTATCGCCCGTATTCAGGTAGGGATTGTGGCTGGCTCTTGTTTAGTACAAAGTGTATTTAGTCCGAGACTCAATGCTACTCGTCGCGTTCTTGGGAGTTGCTGCTCTGATTTACATGGCAGCCTAGTTCGGATGTTTTCTCCTCCTCAATACGACATTTCGAGGTAATATCAATTTAACAACATGGAGAACGCACATTAATGGTTGTCTTCCTTACGCTCAGGCAGAATTCAAAGTTCACACCTATAAAAAACACGTTTACAAGAAACTCTCAATAATTTAATTTATATGCACCCTCACACCCTGGATAGGTTCATTCTGGTATGCAAGTGACGCGCACGGACAACATCGAGCACACTGTTCGGTACTTGACGTATTTCACGAAGTATCTGATGGACCTGTACAAGGACAAGGCGGTGACGAGCGATCCGGCCGTGGAGGTCTCAGAAAGCACAGTTGGTGGGTTGGTGGTAAGTTTGATGTCTATCTCAAAATTCAGAAAGGATAGAAAGTCACCATAGGATACTCGGAGTGTTTTGAATGGAGTGTGCGCATTATGGTCGAGTTTATAGATTGTGTACATATTTTGCAGTTGCAGCTGATGTATTTAAGGATACATAAAATCAACAGTGCCTTCAGTGTGCTTTCGACCTAGTAGGAGCATTCGACTTTGTAATCCAATGATTCGCTTCGCATTTTGAGGCCATATTTTTGAGACATTAATATGCAATTTGGACTGACAGGTTTACAGCGACTATGTCCGACGAAACAAGAAATCACAAATTATGACGGTTCAGCTGCTGTTTGCGAAGCAGCTCATGTGTATAAAAGGGATGACCCCGGAGCGTGCACGAGCAGTGATAGACATCTACCCATGTACGCAGTCCCTATTAAAGGCCTACTCTGTCTGTGACACGGTAGATGACATGCGGGCTTTACTTGGTAAGTTTCTTCGACTACGGAATGTATCTATTCTAGTGCGGCAATGTGTACTTACACACGCTATTTTGCGTTGTCGCAGGTTTGTAAACTCGCGTCTTTCTGCGGTTATTGTCCAAGCCAAGAACTAGACGATTTGTACATTTCCTGTATCTTTCTAAAGCTGGAGGGTTCAGAATATACACATGGCCAGACTAGAATACCATATCTCACCATTTGTCTCGGTCATAAATGCGTGCAATCTGTTTTACTCCCCCGTCTCAGCTCCAGTGGAGTTCGACTCTAACCGCAAACGTACAATAGGCAGGAAAATGAGCGACACGATCTACAATCTATACCGAATGCATGAGTACGGCGTATAGACCTCACCCTGACATGGGGAATCATAATTGTAAACCATGGTGGAACATATATAGCTGATGTGTGCTGTATGGCACCCGCCCAATCCGAGAGGTTGAGGAATCTAGAAAATCAATTTTAAAAAGCACTTAGAGCGGAACTCGGCGAGTATATTCAACTCTTATCAGATTGAACGTTGCCACCCATACATTGAAGCGGCCAAAATCACTCATACGCCAGCTGCGTGCTCGGTCTTCGAATAGCATTGGTAGTATAATTGGTGCAATACCTTCATAGCTGGTCCAACCGTTCGCACGATATTTTTGCGGAGTTGGTTATGTAGGAAAAAACTTACCATGCTGATCCAGCCTCCATACGCTGCCGTGTATACACTGTTTCATCTGTTACCATATGGTTGCACGATTGGTGCGACAGGTTCGGGACAGTACTGCTCACATTGGTCCAGCCTTTGCTATCTTAAAGAATTTCTGCTGTGTTCTATCGTTGACATGGTATATTACGTTCGGGACAATACTGCCCAAGTTTGTCCAGTCTCCACTGACCGACGTATTCACTTGAGAACGGTATAATTGTATAATTGGACTCGCTCGGAACAATGCTGCCACATGTTCGTCCTTTCTGTGTGAGATACAATATTTCGTTGACAGTATGGTTGTGCAGTTGAAAAAACGCTTCAGTGCAATAAATTGATCCAGCCTCCGTTTACTGCGGTGTTTAGGATGTATATCAATTATAGTGGATATACCACATTCTAACCTTACGGTCCACGTCGTCTAGTCTCTGTTTGCTGCTGTAATCACGCTGTCTAAAAATAATATTGGAAGCAGACGATTTTCTTAACCATGATTTCGTATAAAACTGCCCACGTCATTTCAGTCTTCGTTTGCTGCAATGTCTACGATGTGAACTACCTGACCGTATGATTATATAATAGATTTAGGACCTTCGCAATAAGGCACCACAAATTGGTCCAGCCTTCGTTTGCTGCAGTGTTTACACTGTGTCAAGCCTGTTGACCATAAGTTAGGGCTTGATCCCAATGACTGTCTGGCAGCCTCAACGTTGAACGAGTGATGCATCTGATCATCATTTGATGATTCGGCGCGAGCTGAATACTCTTTACCTGTTATATATTCAGACCCAATAAAGAACGGAATTGAATGAAAAAGGTCAAACAACCTACAGTGCAGACCTTAAACGGCAAGTTCCCAAGGTGCTTTTACTGGAAACCTGTTCTCGTAGGTCTTTGTCATGAGGTTGATAAGAGCAGGGGATACAGGGCCATGATCGTCGTCAAAGTTGTCATTCAAGCACCCCATTTTGGACTGGTGGTCATTTTCCATACTGTTCAGCAATTTCAGAATAGTAGCTTTTGTCATCATAGCAAAAAAAAGGGCAAACTTATCTTCCTTGATTTCGTAGAACTTAGCATGCCCTATCAGCATCAGAAATGGCCAGGTATCCGGGTCCCTATCTTCCGTTCGCATGGGGTGATACACCGTCGTATCCATCGTGTCCCCTATTTTGTTCCAAGCATCAATGAAAACTTCTTTTACCACAAGCACAGGGCCGTGTGCCGGTATAGCACAGCCATGCCGCCGTCTCAAAGGGCAATCTATCACAGATCCACCAAAGTATTCTGTAGCCCATCGCTTTGAAACTGCCGCCCTCCCTTCTAACAGCGGATTATCAAACCGTTCCCACATGTGCAACACCCCCCTCCCACTTTCCTTATTGTAGACAAAGCTCAGTGGAGTTGGATTCAGAAACGACATATCGTCACTGAAGGCCAGGTACATGCGGCCTAGTTTAGGGATGAAAGGTGTCATAAGCTCCAGTGCAATACTATTGTAAGACGGCAAACGCTGCGCATCTATCCGATCAGGGTGTCTTGCTTGGTAGTAAAAATCAAACAGCTGATCATGCGTTACATGTCGTAGCTTGAGCGTTTCATTTGCCGGTAGAAGGCAATCCGGCCATTGATTGTCCGTGATTAAAAATATGCGCCGAATCCATGGCGCATTTGCCGCGATACTGCGCAAAGCATACCTTAATTGACCAAAATCACGCACACCACCTTCCCTCAATTTCTTAGTACCCGGTTTGTGCCGAGGATCTAACGCAGCAGCATATTCGAGCGTATTCAAATAGCCCGCACGAAAAACAGGGTCACTCCCGTCCACCCAAGTGATCACTCCGTCTATGATGGCTTCATGACAGTCTGGCACCCCGCATGACTCTTGAATACGTTCACATGATTTGTCGTCGATGCTGTCAATGTTGTGCGAGTCCCACAGAGACGCCAAGTTGTCACACTCCTCTCGCAGTTTCGTCAACGAGGTAATTTCTGGTTGTGTGTCGACAATCGTCACTATCGGCGGTTCATGTGGTAGGACATCAACAATGTATTTATCTCGCTTTTCATATGAATTTTGCTCAGGAGGGCTCAATAAAATTGTTGCAATTATCATAGTCGAAGCTAGTGCCAATACAAATTTTAAACCTACATGACTTCTGCAATATGCGGTACTGAGTCGGCCCATTGTACTGTTTGTGAGGAATCAAAATAAAGCGTGATTGAAAGTGTGGTTGACAGTGTGCTTCGGTCGATAATCTGTAGTTACTGTACGTACATGATACACCCACTAAGTATATTTTTTTGATATATGTATGCAGTAAAAATAGTTGGAAGGCATATATATATATATATATATATATATATAGTGAGAGGGGGGTTGTCATGAACAAAAAATATATTGGATGTCACAGGGGCCAGCCAGTGGCAGCCGGTCAGCACTCAGCAGTGCCAGCCTGCCAGGGCTGGGCCCGCTGGGAGCACCCTGACCACAGCTGTTTTTGCGAGAGGTGATTTTGTTGTTTAAAAAAAACAAAACAAAAACTCCGTAAAATAACATGGCCTCTGGAAATTTTAAAAAAAAGTCTCTCGAACAACGACTAAATACAATTCACCCCCGAAGACTTCCAGAGGCCATGAAAATAACAACGAGAAGACTATTTGTAAACATTTAAAAAAGTTGTAACAATTTTAACCGTTTTTGATTATATTTGTTGTCCAGGAGACCCCAGGACCCAAACTCCCAGAGTGGTTCCTCTTGTGACAACCGACCCAAACTCCCAGAGTGGTTCCTCTTGTGACAACCGACCCAAACTCCCAGAGTGGTTCCTCTTGTGACAACCGACCCAAACTCCCAGAGTGGTTCCTCTTGTGACAACCGACCAGTGGCACTGTGACTGTCACTGGGGCAGTCGACAGTCAGCACGAGTGAGTCGTGACTCGGGAATTAGTCAATTATCGGGGCCCCAAGGCCCTTGCCTGATTTTGTCTACCTATTTGTTTTGTCCATGGACCAAAACGGACCTTAAATAAAAAAAAAAAGGGTTAGCAGTCTGGGGACTGGGGCGCGTAAATAGCATTTTGTTTAAAAAAAAAAAAGGGTCATCATGTATGGGTGGCTATGGTACTTATTTCAGAGAGGCAAAAGCCAAAAATACCCCCCTGCTGTGTGGAAAAGAAATTAAAAAATAAACAAAAAACAACAACAAAGTGTCATGAGGTATCTATTTATTTATGACCCTCTGCCGGCCTCTGGGCTCTGGGCTCTGGGCTCTGGGCTCTGGGCTCTGCTCTCTCTCTCTCTCTCTCTCCTCCTCTGATTCTGCTGGTGGAGAGAAAAGAAAAACAGACATAGAACAAAAAATAAGAACCACGCCCGAGTGTCCGACGGACGAAAGTCGAAAATGATGAATATTTTCTACACTCTGGGGGTATTTGTAGTAATGGTGACTTTTGAACGTCAATAAATATGAATGTACAAAGTTACAAACCTTTACTTCTATCTATCTAGGTGTTTTAAAATGATATTTGTAAACTTTGTTTTAGCCGTGTTGGCTATATGCTCCAGCTCAGTGCTTGCGGGGCCCAAGGAAGACGGCATCGCGTTTCTAGAAGCAAACAAAGCTCAAGAGGGAGTTATTGAGTTGAACAGTGGATTGCAATACAAGGTGTTGAATAAAGGAAGTGGACTCCACCACCCCACAGTAAGTTCACCATGTATGTGCCACTACCACGGTACACTTATCGACGGGACAGTCTTTGACAGCAGCGTGGACCGTGGAACACCGATTAAGTTTGCTCCGAATCAGGTCATAGCCGGTTGGACAGGTTCGTGCGTGAGCTATTTGACTAGATTTTGTTTCAGCTATATATGTGGTCATAAACAAGCGCAAAAGCACTCGCAGGAAATACTCTATCACTTCACTCTCGGCACACCAGGAGAGGGCACCACACACACCATGAGGTATAAAATTCACTAGCACACAGGCACGCGCAATATTAAGCGCCTACGCATATATATATATATAT
>NW_014040440.1:28899-41752 GCF_001186125.1 Sphaeroforma arctica JP610 | reverse complement strand
TATATGTTACTAAAGTATATATACTATAGATAAATTTAGATATTTACATGCTCGTGTGGATTTATTTAGTTTTGTATTTATATATCTTGCACACATTGCTTTGTCTTCATCCGCGTCAAAATTTCATTTGAGTGCGCATGTAGTTTGTAGATGTGGTTATTTTTCTTCATTTATATAGGCCTTCTCATTTTGTTATATCCCTGTAGAGTCATACACACTTTTATTTATACAGATCTATATATTATTATATCAAATTGGTTGAAATCGACATTTTTAATAGCATTCAAAAGCTTGTTTCGAAGTACTGAATGTTGTTCTCGTCTTATAGGCTACATTTTTTTCCTTCAAGTAGCCACCTACATTATACTCCTGATTTTATTTTCAATGATGCAAATTCAAGCTATCTCTATGCTACGCCAAGCCACCAGTATTTTCCAAAAGATTGGAGGGGATAGGCTTATGGCGAGTACATATTATCTTCTACCTGTATTCATCTTCTCGGTTAACTGAAGCCCACTACGCTAGAAATATAACGAAAAAGTAGTAGTGCGAAATACGCGATGCCCTCAGATTTACCATGTTTTAGTAACATTCGAACCCCCATCAATGTCATATCATACAGAGGCAATGCAGCTGATGGTGGAGGGCGACAAGTTCGAGCTGTACATTCCTTCCGAACTCGCCTACGGAGAGCGCGGCAGTGGCGCAAAGATACCCGGCGGTGCCGCCCTAGTATTCACCATTGAGATGCTCGAAATCTTGGGTGATAAGGTGGATGCGTGGAAGTGCAATGTAGTCACCAAGGAACACTGCACGGATCGCGAGAACACGTACATTGACAAGATGAGCGCCAAGGGAATTGACGACAACCAGAAAGAGCTGGAGCGTGTGACAAAGATCAACAAGGGCAAGCTCAAGCCCGAGCTGAAGAACTGGAACTCTGTGCGCATCAAGATTCTGGAGGGCTTGGCGACGCCCAAGAGCGAGAACGAGGCTGTGGATGTGGCTGAGTCGGTGGACAGTGAGGGAACGAAAGATGAACTGTAGACAGTTATACAGTTATACAGTAGAGTGTAGCGTAAGCTATTTGTAGCTTATTACTTAGGCACCAGAGATCTTCATAAAAAGTAGTCATATAGTTGTGGTTTAATCTATCAACTGGTAGCGCATCAATTGGACACTTGTGATTTTCAGAACGACTGAGTCGTATAGAGAGTGAGATATAGTGACTCTCCTCGTCCCATCAAATACAAAGTAATGATTGGTATAAAAGTCGCCACGCAGAAGTGTGAATCATGGCATGACATAATTTTGAATAGAGAAGTGTAATACCCCTCTCGAAGTCTAGACAAGATCCTGGAACGGAAGGCAGGTATTCAGTGAGAGCGTCTGTGATGAAGACGAAGTGTTTATCGAAAGTCTGGGAATCGTCATAATGGTTTTGTATATAAACGGATGCTCCTCGGATATTAATATACCAGTGTTCCGGTTATTTCTCATATCTGATTTCCTTCCCTAGTTCACCTGGTTTCGACAACATGGATGTAAATAATACCATTTGCTGGTATGAATCTGCAGAGTATCATTTCGGCACGATTCGTGGACACTCCTGGGACACCATAACCATATCTCCACGCAGCCTTGTGGATGGGGCTCGAACAATTTAACATCGTACGTTGGCAGGATAATCAGAAGTGTGATTTTTTTTCCCAGATTGATCTCCCATAATCAAGGTGCTGGGTATGCCTACACTAGCCCATCCTGAAAACTCGCTGTACTGAGGATAAAAGTCAAGAGCACGTTCTTCTGTATCCTACAAACAAGAGCGAGATTGTAGTAGTGCAAAATGTTGTCACATCCAATCACAATGCAGCTGATTAATAAGAATACACCGCATAACAGTATAAAATCGAAAATCAAAATGGTACAGAGACACAAAGCCACGAGCGCCATTGCCTACTATTGTGAGCACACCTTAATACAAACAAGCGACGCTTCTGAAATCGTGCTCGCAATTATTAACAATTAAAGTAAAGACGTTACTGCGGATTTCCATGAATTCACATATGCTACCAGTGACAATTAAACTTTATTTATATACTCCCAATGATAAAACTTCATTGTGGAGGTTGTTCTTCATGGCAAACCTATCCTATGTAAACGTTGTTCCATTCGACATTCAGATTCGAAGCTTCCAATTCTGCTGGACTCATATTTCATAAACAATTGATCATATTAATATTCCTCTGACAATTAATCGTTCTCTACTACAGGCTCGTCGGTAGGGGGTATTCTCTCGCTGTACACCTGCGATGTACAAATAGTATAAGGTGATCAGTTTACATATCGCGAATAGTGCCCATAACACCAATGCGAGCATATGTGTGCCCAGAGAACACGCATATCTCCCACCGGATATTCTTCTCAGATGATATAACTAACTAGTACCACCAAATACCAAACGGCATGATTTTTTTTGGCACGTAAATTAAGTCGTCAATCTCCAAAAATCACATCCTTCATCTCGACGTACAACTATCTAAACCTCCTAATTTTCAACAAATTCTAGCATACTTCCAACAAAAACTTACATCAACAATCTCTGAACCGGCGAATAGTGTAGGACCTTTCTTCCCCTCGACACACTCTGCGTCAATCAGAACAGCTGTGATGTTTGATCCTGGAGCCTCGAACATTGATTCTGATGTAAAAGGCAATCAGATGGAACATGATTTAAGTACAGCTTTAAATAGAGATCGACGATATTGAAATACGTATGCCGCTGCATGTCTGTTATGGGGTTGCTGCTTGCACATACATGCCAACTTCCATTTCACAATATATATATATATATAATAGTCATATACAGACATGTTGACTTGATAAGTAAAATATCGACTTTAAGAAATGAGCAATATATATGACACTTTAGCACTGTCTCGATTCACAGTGGAAGGGTCACAAGCAGTGACAACTAAGAACACTAAACAATGCCAATGCCTTTTCTACCACACTGTCTTAAGTACAACTGTACCATATATCTGCACCACTTACCACCCGCGCGGGTTATCCTTATGTATAGCAGCAACTATGGGCATATACACGATAGGACATTGACTTGATCGACTAAGCAGTTATGTGAACTTGGACGCATCAACATGACATAAACATACATACATAAAAATACACACACACACATATATATATTATGCCTATACATACATACATACATACATATGTATATATATATAATATACATAGTCATTACAGAAGGAAATTAGTACCTAACAGCAATCGCTCCATGGTAGACTTCAGTGCTCTCGCGCCTGTTCGTTTCTCGTATGCCTCGGTGGCAATAGCTTTCAGAGCATCATCCGTGAAGAGCAATTGTATCTGCAAAAATTAATGGGAGTGACAGAACATATAATTAATCCTAGAAAGCTCATGATAAATAAATAAAAAAGTATGGTTTAAATGCTATCAACGAGTCGTTAATATGGCGCAGATTGACGGTGGGTGCAATATCTTATCAGCACTAGACCTGTAGTAAGCTCTGAACACTCGAAACATCTTCCTTCTATACCACCGTTGGGTGTGTTTGCGGCAACATGAACTACACATATATCGAACAGAAAACAAAAACGTTCCAGATACCGTTCAAACGCCGAACGTCAATAAAAACCAAAAACAAACACCCGTGCAATACAACGGAAGTGAGGTATGATCCAAGCAAAGAACCAAACGATCCCTTGGTTCTACAAAGAACTAACGATCAACTATTGAACATGCTTCCAGACAAACTCCATATGCAGGTTAGAACTGTAAATACATCTGCAAGTTCGAATTTTAAATGTGCGCCGCAACTTACCCCGTCCATCTCGAACAAAGCGTGATACTGCGCTACAGCTGCATTCTTGGGCTCTGTCAGGACTCTGACTAGCTCCGACACACTGAGCGTGTCCAAGCCAACGTGCACAGGGAAACGGCCGACAAATTCTGGGATCAATCCGAAGCTCACCTAGAGAGGTAAAGAAAAAAAATGAAGCCAGTACATGTAGGTAAGTATAAGCTAAGACGTCAGCTATACATTCCCCAATGTTATGTATTAGTTAGTCTCTATTTGAGGGTAAAGCACGTGATTGCCAAATCAAGCACATCACAGTTGCACATGAAATTGCAACTGCTACTGTTTATATGTCCACATATATATATATATATATATACACGATATGGCGTTACGCAGATGTACACAATGTATACGTTAAAATATACACATCGCATAGCGCTTAAATAATGACGCGACATTTTTAGTCCAATTGTCTTTGGTCAACACAGGACTGTTATATCAATGGTTCGACGTGATTGTCACACATTTCAATAATACAAATACCTAATAACTCCGACATGGACAGCGACTCAATGAACGCAGTTGATCGTTTCACCAGGACTAATGTATTTATGGCTGACATAATTGCCACACATCTCAACCCACATATCCAACGACATCGACACAAACACGTAGCTTATCGCAATCTCCGTATACTTCAATATAGTTTATGATTTAAGCGCATCATGACACACCAGATCCTCGGGCTGAGCCTCCTTCATAGCCTTGTCATCGGTCATGCTCGAGTTGCTAGGGCGATGCACAGTGGCGCCAAATCCGATGCCGGTGACCTTTTTCCTCTCCTGCACTATCTTGTCGAGACCAGGAAAAGCTCCACTTCCCATGAACAAAATATTTGATGTATCTGAAGTCACATAGATGGTATAATTTATAAGTAGAATTAGGCAAAGTCTGAAAGTAGGTCACTGGGAAAAGGATGCAAATGCAGGATACTTGGTGCATCAGTGCAGTGTCCCAAAGTATAAAAAGGCGTCATGTGTATGTGTGTGCATGGCATTGGGACTTAACAGAATCTATTCCGATAGAATCGTTTTGAGGGATAATGCCATATATAAATACGAGGGTCAAACTCCCGTGCGAAGGACGGCGGGCACTACACTAATATAGTGTGACAGCCCAACGGTGATACGCAACGGATATATATATATATATATATATATATATGCTATACACATGGCGTTAAAACCAATAAGCCATAATATACATACCAACTTGTATGAATTCTCCCCTCGGGTTCTTACGACCGCCCTTTTCAGGTACGCTAACAACGGTTCCTTCAAGCATTTTAAGTAGACCTGTGCAAATGGGTGACAGAGAACATGTGTTCAGATTCAGCTCAGTTAACGAACTAAGATTGCCAGAAAGCGGTCATAAGCTAAATGTAGATATTCACAGCTCACCTTGCTGCACACCCTCGCCACTGACATCTCTAGTAACACTTGACCCCGATGACGTTCGTCCGATTTTGTCGATTTCATCCAGGTATACGATACCTGTGCATGAATGATGTATTATTCGTGCAAATAATAAAATAGGTAGATGGGATCTGAATATGTTGGACCACAAGAAAACTATACCGCAAAGTAAAGCCAACACTTCTTGGTGCACGCAGAGTTCCCAATAGAGGACGGGTACGCCTTAAACGACTAAGTGAATTGTACGGCAAAAACAATCGCCCGAAGACTGAAAAACGATATAAGATTCGCTTGCTGATCAAACAAAGTACCTCTCTGTGCTTTCTCGACATTGAAGTCAGCTTCCTTCAAAAGTTTGAAAATCACACTTTCGATATCCTCTCCAACATATCCGGCCTGAAAAAGAAAACCCCGATTTTCTTGATGTCAGATAGATTTAAAGACCATCTAATCCGATAGCCCCATCAAGGAAACAGAAAAAAAAGGGAAGCAAACTACATGTATTCATACCAGAAACGCCCATAAACAAAATAAAAATAAAGCCGGCACTTTTATGCCGTCCATACTTTACAGCGCATACACCAATATAATTATCCGAGTGACACACGCGTTCACCTCCAAAAAAACACAAAAAAAACGACACCTATCATCTGACGGATCTTGTGCAGAAGAGTAAACGAATTAGCGATATATCGATGAGCCCAACCCCTGGATATATATATATATATATATAATGTAAATGCACGCATAAATACCTTCAACTAAGCCGCACTACCCACCTGAGTCAAAACGGTACAGTCACACATGGCGAACGGCACATCCAGGAACTCTGCAAGGGTGCGCGCCAGAAGTGTCTTTCCAGAACCAGTGGGACCAAAGAGAAGGATATTGCTCTTATCAAACGTCAGCTGTGCCTTCGAAGAAATCGTCGGGGATGGAGCACTGCCGGTTGAGCCTGACTCTCCGTTAGCTGAACAGTTAAATAAATTGAAGGCAGTGAAATAAGTGGGGCTATGGAATTCTACTGCAAGATCTAGCTGCGAAACAGTTGAGCCTAACTCTGCAATAGCTGAAAAACCATGTATACTCAAAAATCGAAGACAGAGAGATAAGTGAGGTTAGAGGGATGATGTAAAACCTATGCGTGGAACGGTTGATCTAAACTCTAATCCGTCGGAGTGAATCTTAGTCATACCAACGTGAGTCAGATGAAGGGATAAAGTTGTACGGACAGAAAGATGAATCCCATATCAGGATCGTGGTGTATTTAACCCTTGTAAAAATCTGGCTCAGATAGCCAGTACACGCTAGAGAACTGTGATTTAATACTGACAACGATCGCGAGAATTCTACCGAATAAAATACAACTAAACTCCATGAATCGTTTCACGAATGACCTACAGGTATATCTCTGGAACGACCGTACAGGTGTACGGTCGTCTCCGAGATATGCGAGAGCTTGGCTATAGCGGGATGATATGCTTGTGCATAGAAACATATATACATGGTGTATACAATTCATGCGGGGGGTCAATATATAGGTCTCACAAGGAAAACACTCTCAGAGGGTTTAGGCCGTCTCCACACACTGAGAACACAAGTATGCACACCGATTTCAGCCTCCTTCTCGTTCTCAAATATCTCTTTAGCTTCCCATTTGTATCCGTTGTGGTCATCTGGCGTGAGGAAACTCCTGTCGCCTACCTTCAGCACAGTGCCCTTGGTACCTTCGGCCGGGGGTGGGGTAGCCTTCCTTCCTTCCAAATTGCCTGTGCAGATCAGAAGTACAGGTTGGTATCCATGTAAATATCCAAAACAACAACAATTGAGATCACTATTTTAGCCTACACTAGTATCGATTTCAATTTAAAGAATTGATGTACAACACCGCATTCCCAAAATTATATACCCTCTGCAGCTATATATATACACATTAGGAATATTCACCAGTGTTCTGCCCTCATTGGCAATATGTCACAAGTCGAAATTTCATCGATAATAGGACCTTAACTGATATTGCGAAACCCAATCTTTCGATCACTCTGCTCTTGTGGAATTTCGAACAGCAGTTGGTAGTCGAAGTGTCACATAGAATCAACTATCAGATAGATGCCAGTCTTCGTGTCACCAAACACATAACAATGCAGAAATGATGCTCAAACTATTTTGGTAAAGCTTGAAAACATGAATATAAAATACAGAGATAGTTAGTGAGTATTTATTTACCATAACTGTACTCCATTTCTGAAAAAACCGAGTTCTAGCCCGCGACCTAAATAGAGTTGTCAAACAATAAAAAAATCGCTACCAACTTACCTCTGACACGTTTGAAATGATTGTACACCGCAACGGAGAGAACCTTCTTGGCGTGGTCCTGTCCTATAACATACTCGCCCAGATGCTCGCGGATCTGTCGTAGCAAAAATGCGGTGATCAGAAATGCGTACATAGGACGACACATATTCGCCAATACTTGCAACTAGAAAGTAGCAAGGACATGGTATTGAGACAGGTGCATAACATTGCGTAGCCGTATGTAACTCAGTCGAAAAAGTACATTCAAAAACGATTCCATTCTAGGAGCAAGGTGCACTAAGGCACGATATGAGAGCGATGAAGTCAGAATTTCTCCTCGAGTGAAGAACTATAACACCGCACATCCATAAAAACAGACATAGCGATCATATCAGTTTAAATAATGCAAACCGAGACGGTAATGTACGAACACAAATGAGCTCGTAAAACTAAATTATCGCAGGACATGCGCCACGGAAACGAGATCATCAAAACCATAGACTCCTCGAGAGACATTGATACACACAAAACGAGAGAAACCATGATACATGCGAAAATTATAAGTTATACAATATATATGGAAAACGCAAGAGGTCGGTAACCTTTAATATATATAGGCACACGCACACACACACACACATATATATACGGAAAACTTTAATGTGGTTTACACTAACCTTCTTGGGACTTCTCAAGTCACCCAGTGACGGCTTGGCTTCATCTGAGTCCGAGGTATCGCCAACGTTGGGAATGTCGCCTTCAACGCCATCCAGTTTAAACAACTTGTTGCAATTTAGACACTGAAAGATTTTACCTGATTCTAAGTGGATGGCAAGAACGTTATTCATTTAGCAATTGTACATACAAATCAACAGAACGGGACGAGATTCACACACGTGATGAGAATAGATCCTTGGAACAGTCGACAATACTGTTGGAAACACATAGAATTCAGGTCGCATAGCTTAACTATGGGACGGACGGTTCGGGAAACCAGATGCACAAACATCCTCCGCACAAATATGTACTTAAGTCAAAATGGAAACATAATTGCTTAATTTTTTTAAGAACACAGCAAGTATCACAGTTTCTACTGATGACCGCAGGTAGATTCGGGGTTCAACATGTACAGCAACAGCTGAGTAAACACGCAGGTGTAATGCAATAAACCAATAGCGCCACAAGCAGTGTTCGAGATGCCAATAAGTACAAAGACTTCAGCCACTGAAAACAGAAACAGTAGACTCCACGACATCATATACAGCAACTATAGTAACTACAACATATCTTACACAACAAGAAAGGGACCAGGGCTATACAACACTCTCCGTCTACTCATAAGAGCAACCCTGGCACATGTCCTGTATACCACAGTGGCCTTCAATCAGATATAACACTCCACAATAGTCTGAGACTGCTAACCAGACACAGGAACAACGACTCATGCACACACCGTAATCACATGTAGTCCAAAGTGATGAGATAGAGACAATGCATCATATTGACACACCGGACACAGCAACGATAACGCTCCTCCAATGATGTTCGCCCACATGCACTTCGCAGTGCCATAGAAAATAACTACTTGAGACAGCAACATCATCCTTGTTGGACAGAGTTTGTTGCACACTACAATCAGTAATAAAGTATAATGTAACGAAACAACTTGACTACAGGGATGCATACACATTGTACTGGATAGTCACCTATCGGAAACAGCAACAGTAGCCCTCGTTTAACAGCAAAGATTAAAATAACTAAAAACAGATCGACTAAGAGGTATAACTCACGTGACAGCTACCTATCTGAAACACCAAGACAGCCTTCGTTTTGAGATGGTCACACTGCACAAATCACTCGCTAAAACAACACACCAAAACAACCACTGTGATAAACAGTGAGGATTGGACATTCATACGGGGTACAGAATATCTACCTACCGGCGATAGCAACAACCGCCCTTGTTTTACAGTGTTCGCACTGCATATTAGTAGTCCCAGTGCCCTTGCCCGACCCACCGCCGCCACCCGCAGTAGAGTCGTCAAAAAGCGCAGCGGACGAGTGCAACAGGGACCGGAAGCTCAGGTTGACATCATTGTGTTGCTGTCCTTGTGTCGTTGTGTTTCTGCACACGTACGGCGTGGAGATTAAACTCACATCTACATGATAGAGATATCAAGAATATAAATAAGTAAGCTGACATATGCAGAAATATCATATTATATATATATATATAATAATAATACTAATAATAATAATATGAGATTGAAAGTAGATCATTAACTTGTTGGAAAGTGGAGAGCTAACGGTGTTGAGGGAGTGACTTTGAGCAAGCATCCAACTGGATAATTGTCATCGGCCCAAGCTTATCCGAGTGCCATGATATTACAGCTGGTGACTCTGGATGATTTGTATTGAACTCACGTGATCTAATACTGACTCGAACTGATGAAACGAGTTCGGACCTAAGTGAGCCAGCAACAGTGTGAGTACATACAGGGTAGATAGACGTGAATCGTAGATGGTTAAATAAAACTAATTCCACGGAAGTGCATATCCGTTAGATGTTCATCAGTATGCTTGATAAAAATTGCAAAGTTTAAAACGTGCCACTGTGGAGAAAAATATAAGACGATACAATTATAAACTGCTGCACTCGCACACGAAACAAGTACAACGACGCAAAGCACCAAATTGACAGTTTATGCAAAACTGAACGCGTACAAAAAATTCTATTATATAATAAATACGAAGGAGTGGTATGAAATACTTACGATTCCATACAAGATATACGATAATTTGTCGTTCCCTGCGTAACATGTCAAATTCATTTTTGATACACTACACTGGTTAAGGATACGTCAAAGGCGCTCTGCACTTACTTTTAGAAGCGACTTTCGAAAGCCGAAGCCATGCAGCCGACTGTTGCCTGAGTAATGAAGCAGCTGCCATCTTATTTAATCAGAAAAACTTTCGACTTTCAAGCAAAGTACCTGACGAATGCGGATGACGAGAAAGAGGATGTGTATAATATAGTCTAGTTAGTATCGCAATACATACAAACCAGCCAGCTTCTATTGACCATATAAATATATTTCATCAGTTTGTCTGACGCTGACGTTCATCCCAATTCCCAAGTCATTTCGTCTGCGAAATAAAATAATAATACGAGAAGAGTTGAATATTTACTTGAAGAGAGAGGATCCAATCCGTAGTCTATAAATAGAACTTTCAAATGACGAAAATTAAAATCATCATCATTTTAAAACATATTTTCTAAATTGACCCACCGAGACCCGAATAGGAATATTAAAAATAAATAAATATGTATGCACTGGTCGTTCGAATATTTACGAACGTCTAATTTTTTTATTTTTTTATTTTTTATTTTTGTTTTCTAAAAATAAAACCAAAGTACCCTATGCCAGTGCCTGGCCGCTGGCCGCAACAAAAATGGCGTGTAAATATTTAGAGAAGGAAGTGGCCTGTGTACACTGTACGCTGCACATGACAGTCCACAGTCCACACCCTCTGTGGCCTATTTAGAAAAGGAAGTAGCCTGTGTACACTGCACATGACAGTCCACAATCCACACCCTCTTTTGTGTTTGATTTCAGAAGGCTATGAGATTTGTGTTTTTGTTAGCGCCGGGGACATGGGAAGTGATCAGTGCTATATGAAGTGATACAGTGTCTTCCTTCACGGCTTCACAGCCATGGCCTTCAGGATAAAGTCTCTCTAAAAATGACTTTCTCACTGAGACTGCAACTTTTCCACGGAGACTCAATCCAGAGGGCCATGTCATAACGATGTATATTATACTGTCCTCGGTATTCGGTAATCATAAATTTGGTTTGAGAGAATGTAATCCGGCTTAAAAATAAGCACACACTCCGGGAGTGGCACTTTAATCAGTGTATTGAACAAGATATGTGCAATTCTGCGCTGGAGAAGTACAGCATAGCCATACAACGAGATTCTTCACAACAGCGATGCATATTCACACTCAGTACTATCGTACTATCGACATGGGCGTGACAGAAATATGACATGGGCGCGACAGAACTAAACACACTTTGTGACCAGGCCGACAATAAAAAAAATTATGCGCTGAGAAGTGCTATATATCGATATGACGAGTATCTTCGCAACAATATATGTACGCAGTCCAGTCGCACTATTGACATAAGCATAGATTTTGGCTATGGCAGAAGAATACTGCATTCAGCTATGTTCGTCTCCCCCTGTCACTGTGTATATATTTATTTTCTCAAAGCTATGTACTAGGGCAAATGGCTGAAGACGTTGTCACAGATGAATTGATTTCAGACTGGGTCACAGTCCGCCAGGGCACCAGGCGCTGGTCATCAGTCCTTCAGCTCGGGGAGGGGGCGTCGGACTCGGAGAGGCTTGGATAGTGTCACCCGGGCCCGTCGGCCCCGTCCCAGCGGCCAACGACTACGGACAAATTCCTTCTGGTGTCGACAACCAATGGTATGCTCGAATTTCTCTAAGTATGGTAATTTACAATTTTTTTACCTATTAGAAAAAAAAGTACTTCATCCAATGTATGTATGTAAATATCAACTATATATAATTATATTGATTTCGTTACCTTTGGTGCAATAGTAAGGCGAATTCAGTTGTCAGTCAAATTGTAACGATGGCATACATAGGTTATATGCCACCTCAAGCTCGAGGTCGGGGCCAAGAAGACGCCTGGCAGGATTTTGGTAGTGAGGTGAGCGGTGCTGTGAAAAGCAGCGTCACAGCTGGTATGTAGCGTTCTCGTGATTATTATGAATGCTTATCTATATTATAAAACAGTACAGAGTGAATGTGTGCGAAGTTATTATGTATGGCACAACTACTTATAATTCCTTGTAAGATATTACTGTATGGGACAAGATAGATGTCTGGTAGTGTGGAAGGCTTAGTTGTATACACGCTATGAGGGTTGCCATGTGGTGTACGTGAAAACATTATATTTTGCCTGAGTCGCTTTGGAAATCCTAGCGCCGTGTTCTGTGGTACCTGTTATGGTCCTACTTGTTGTTTTTTGTTTATTTGGCGAGAGAAAAGATATAGTTTGAACTCGTACAAGCCATGCGGATTGGATTTTCAATTGCTTTTCACTCTTTGTATAATTGATCACGCTTGACTGCCGTTTGCACATTGTATATTTCTGACTGCTCTTCATAGCAGATCTTTCCAAAGAAAATGATTGATACTGTCG
>NW_014040440.1:22185-27634 GCF_001186125.1 Sphaeroforma arctica JP610 | reverse complement strand
TTATAGCCATGCCTTAGTGCAGAATAACAATTTATTCCGTATTAGTTTGTTCATTTAAGTGTATCGTAAATATCTGTGTTCTACCGTATATGTTATTACTGATACCGTATATATTTATGATGGATCATATATGTAGTTACTGATATCCTATATGAATGTATTGTATTTGAATGGACACAACGTAATTTTGTCGTCTCTTGGTTGATGTATATGTTGGGGTGTAGCCTCAGATCCGTTGGCACATTCCACAGTATAAGTAATTTATGTATAAATTAAACCGCTCTGGCGCTGCATGGAATTTTCATTGTATTGATGCTTGCAGGGTTACATTGTGTGTAGACAGATATGGATATGATGAGACGCTTCATACTGAGACCAATTCATTCGTGTATATATCTCACGAACAGGCTTAGACAGTGATGTGATGCATAATACCTTGGCGGGAATAGCCGAGCTTGGTCGAGTGGCTACGAATTACGGTGTCGATGCGTATCGCAAAGTACGGTCCGGGCAAATTATGAGTAACAAATACACCAGACCAGACGATGTGGTATGTAGATTCATTTTAGGCCTTGTTCCTACATACTTTCTCACTGCTTACTCTGAATTGCTCACATCTGTATCTCGATTACGTATTTTCTGCCATTATTTGAATATAAATGCTGTATATATTTGGTAACTTTGTGACGACATAAATACGTCTGTTTCTGTCTAGGTCGGAGAAAAGGCTGAATTTATCGATGAAAAAGCTGGGTGCTATGCTTGCAAGCAGCCCTGGGACTGGACCAGGCGGCAGCATCACTGTCGCAACTGCGGACATGGGTTTTGCTATATTGACCTCGACAACGAAGACTTCGTGCCGGCGTACGGCTATTCGGATTCAAATCTCACCTGCGACGCTTGCCATATCGGTCAGTAAGTTTGTGTATTGTTTGCTAAACGTATCAACTGGTCTGTACTCGGTTGGTTTAATGTGTATGTATTTATATGCTCGCTGTCTATCGAAGTATCCTTAGAGTGTCATTCACTCAGACAAAATTAAAATGAATATACGAAGTTTGCTCGCTGTGTGTTGAATTTTGTGCAGTGTATATGTTCTGGTCTCAGAGCTGATACAAACGCTCAGTACACTAATCAGCACCCACCACGGACGTCCGTCAACCACCGCCGACCATAAATCACTTACCGTCCCCAGCGATACGAATGGACGCCTACAGAAAACGCATCCGATTCCGTCACGAACGGCTTGACTCTTACTATAAAGACGAGCTCAAACCCTACGCCACAGAGATAGACGATCGAGCCATGGACAAGTTCCTACGTGGCGCGTACTTCTCTCTACAGGCTGCCAAGGTCGTGCCGGGTATATCCCAGGCCGCTCAAGCCATTGATTTCTTCCTGACAAAAGGTGGTGTTACCGTGAGTCAGTTGGTATCGCACTCACAGTTCTCGGAGACATCGGCGCTGGTCAAACAACTGACAGGGTCACTGACTGAGAATGTGCCCATGACAGAGCTCGTGGGCGGCATGTACTACCTCTCGGCCAAGAAGTAAGTCATACAATTACGTAAAGATACGCACACATTAATAGCAATACTTTCTATGGCAGGCTGAGCATCAGTCAGCTCACATTTTGTTTGGATAAACCCGGTACAATGACTTTGCGATGATGTCTTCGAGTTTGTGTAGGCATACTTGTGCGAACTTATAATGCACTTTGATTTGTATACATGGCCACCTTCCTCTTGTCACAAGTGATACAATCTATGTACCTTGCATTGAACCTGCTAGCACTCGTAATATTTAGTTTGAAATGTTCCTCGACGACTCTTTGTGGTACGTATTGTGCTGTGGTGATGGGATCAAGGTAGTTGTATTAAATCTGTGCTCGCATACCATCTCACAAGTTTAATTCACCCAGTACTTCTACGAGCTAACCATCGCTGGTTTGAGGTCTTGACCATATCTATCGATTTGTGTCTGCTCAGATATTGGGAGAGAGGAGTTAATCCAGAACAGGAGTTCGAGAATCATAAAGACAACAAAGATATCGAGCAAGACACTTGGGACAAGTTGCTAACCATGGCCCCTCATGCTCTGATGTTCAGGTCTGTATGGTCAAGCGAACACTGACACTCTGTGCATGCATGCGATCTTTCATTCTGTGCAATCCCTCTACATATGGAAGCATACGCTTCAATTGAGTCGATTGCTTCTCAATCACGCAAGCTACATTTAACCATTGAACTATGCGTGCCACGCTCTAGTCTTACTTCCCTCGCGCAACGTTCGCTGATACTAATTTGTCCGCAGCTACATCCCAAAATGCAAAACCCTCGTACGCCCGAGACTCTAAAATATTGCTGCTTATATTGCGTCCATAGTTATCTGGATAACGAGGCAGATGTCGAGCGCATGGTCAATTCCCTCGGGCACGACCTAATCTTCTCGGAGCCCATTGCGAGCCACACACAGCCAGCGCTATATCTTTCAGTGCATAGGGATAGTAAGAAGGCTTATTTGGCTATACGAGGTACCTACAACAACGATGATGTGCTGACTGATTTGATGGTGGACGGCACCACATGGCCCCCACGGTTGGACTTTGTGACGCAGACTATGACTACGGGCGAGGTTGAGTCCGACACGACCCAGGCAGAACAGAAAGCGGCCCGTGAAAATGTAGGTGTCGAGGATGATTCATGATTGCTTGGTCATGGGTGAAGTTGAAGGTAGACACTAGTCACTGGTGCTCACTGTGTTTCATGTCTATCTTAACCCAGTTTACACATGTGCTGCGGTAAACTTCAGTTTTTTTTCTCTCACTTTCGTTCGTCGTTCTTCCTCTCTCCGTCGGTGGCCCGTAGGACACCTGCATCACGCACCTGGGCGTGACCAAATCCGCTGTGTGGATGTATCAAGAAACGCACGAGGTTTTACGAAATCTGCACGACCAAGGCTATCAGATATATGTCACGGGGCACTCCCTGGGTGCCGGTTGCGGGACTCTGCTGACGATGTTGCTGTATGATAACGGCGTTTCAAACATCCACTGCTATGGCTTCGGCAGTCCGGCGATTGTGACGCGTGACTTGGCAGAGAAGTACGATCACCTGATCACGTCGTTGGTGTTCCATGATGGTATGCTGCGAATAAAAAATTCAATGCAATGTCATAGTATGTATTGATAGCGATTGAGCTGTGAATTGCCTGTCGCTCGTCGGATGCTTCGTTGTCTTGGTTGCAGCGAGTTATCTGTTCTACACTAAACGTAAACATGCAATGAAACTTCCATCCAAACCAAGAGCATTGGTGTGTCAATTTTAATTTGCTTGTCCTATGTTATTGTTTTTTTTATACCGTACGTTTATACGAACTGGTACTTGCCTATATTTCAAGGGCATCGGAATATCAATCTTAATTCCTTTGCCATATGTTATTACATTTTTTGTACTGTACGTTTATATGCAATAATACTTACTTCTAAAACATGGGCATCGGTATATCAATCTTGTTTATTATTTTTTCTAAACTGTACATTTGTACGCAATGGGGCTTGATTCCAAACCAAGAGCATCGGTGTATCAATCTTGATTACTTTGTCATATATTCTAAGTTGTTAGCTCACGCGAGGTGCCATTCATCCAAACTCAATGCTTTTACCTCTCGACATCGAAATTATGTATCGTTGCAGATATGGTTCCGAGACTGAGCCACCAAAACGCTGTGAACATGGTGAAGGAGGTAATTCAAGAGGGGTATGTCCGTGCAACCCTTCCATAAAACTGGCATGATATTGGCAAAAATGTCTATTTTAAGTGTCACTAATACGGCCCAGTAGCTTTGTACTCATGCCCAGCTAGTTTGCCAGGGACAATTTGACCGGTTAATCAGCTTCGCCTCTGCAACTCACCAATACTCTCCATGCCTTCAAACTTGCTTGTGTGACTACAGAGACCAATGGCGCGAGACCTTTGCTCACGATGTACTGGCTTATAAGGTGAGCCTGACCGCTGTTCCACACCCGCACTGTGCCAGCTTGCTTTCTGTGTAATTGTGTTTTTCCCCAACATTGTAGCTGAGGGTTATAGTTCAAAGTGTAAAACGCGACAATGTTTGTGCGAATTGAGTTCTGAGCTTTAATTCAGTATTTACAAGAGTCCGAGAGTGAACTTTAACCTTTCCAAGCGTGCATAAAATCGAGGAAGGCATGGATACTCAGGAATGGTATATGTCTAGTATGAATACAATCACATGATCACCTCACAACAGCTAACTTCCATTTTAACAATCTACAGCACCGAGCAAAGGAGATTTGGCGTCCAAGGCGACGAGCATGGGCAGTATTGCGAAGCGAAACGCACGCGAATCTGCTGCGGGAGAAGAAAGAAGCGGAGGAGAAGCCTGGGTGGTTCACGTCAATCAAACAGTTGGTGAAGCCTGAGGAAGTCAAGCCCGGAGATAGTAAGAAACAGGGTGCCACGTCGTCGGCCACGTCGGCGTCTGTCTCCCAGCGGGTTTCACAGAAGGCGGAGAAGGGTAAATTGAACGAAAGAGAAGCGGCTAAGAAGAAGAAGACGGAGAGTGTACAAGTGGATGAGGGTCAGAGTGGAGTGCCAAAAGTCAAGGATGGCGGAGTTGCCGCTAAAAAACCGACAGAGAAGCCTACAGAGGAACAAGGTATGTAACTGCATGCTATTTACTTGGTTATGTTGACGTATGGCTTGGATGCCAGGCGATGGTTTTAGTCCCATTGGGTTAGTTAGGTGCAGTTATGCTCTTGATGAGTACCCAATGGCTTGTCGCGTTGTTCAGAAAGCTTTACTTATCCGTTTTAATATTCCCGTACAAAGTCAGGGTCTTGCATGCTTTGAAATATTATGGAAGGCTTCATAAAGTTAAGCTGGCCACTTATGTTTTAACAATTGTGTACAGAATTGTTCGTATATCAATTAGAATGGCATGTAATTCTGCTAGACACTTAGTTAATCCGTACAAGTATCGAGGTTAACTCCCTGGAAAGTCACATGAATCTGCTTGATACTATAACGTTCTTCACGAAAACAATGCTTTAATCTCCGGAATAGGCTTCCTGGCGTCGTTATGGGGTGGTTTCACGAGCAATTTCGATCTCTCTTCAACATCCGCGTCCACTAAGCCGAAGGCAAAGAGCAAACCTAGTGCCGTACAAACGAAGGCCAATAATACAAGCAGCACAACTGGGTCTAGTGCAACCAGTAAGGAGACGCAGACCGCAGTGGGGGTCAAAGTAACGGTAGAGACCACACAGGTGACGAAGGATGCTGAAGGGGCTGTGCAAGAGACGGAGACCGTGAAAACTCAGGCAGTACAGGAGAGTGTGGCGCAACCTAAAGGTGCAGAGAAACCGGCAAAGTTGAATAATTATATACATATATATATATATATATATATAATACACACACACACA
>NW_014040440.1:11709-20965 GCF_001186125.1 Sphaeroforma arctica JP610 | reverse complement strand
TTTCGTACTTTGTACTTTTGCATCTGTGTACGTATGTCAAGTCTATTTGCGTACCTGCGTGTCAAGTTCAATCGGTTGTTCTGTCGAACTGATTTTATGAAGTATACGAACGTACTTAAAGTCGTCTAACAATTAGTTCGGTATGGGAGTCTGCAGTCCGCAACAGAACACACTACTACACATGATCGCGTACATAAAACACGAACGCTTTCATTTGAAATTCTAAACTCCTCCGTGTGTGTATGTATACACAAAAAACCCCCCTACACAATTGTACTAAGCACTCTGACGGTTATAGGGTGACGACGTCGAGCGCCCGCCAATGTATACCAAATTTGACCAAGAAGAAGTCTGCACCCTTTGTAAAACAGGTACTCAATCCGTCAAGTTTCTACGTTTGTTCTCGTATTAGATTATACCGGTTTGTTCGAAAGAATTCAACTTATCAACTTAGCATTTTATGAATTTATTCTCCAAATAAATTAGGATTGTTTCTCAGAGGCCTACAAACAGCAAAGTGAAGTACTTTGTCCTACCAAGTGAAAAGTTCGATTTTGGCTCCCAGTTTACATATCGATTGTTGCTCGGGAGCATTTATTCTCTTGTCGGAGCGGTGTTGGGGAGTTTTTAGTAGCGGGCATACTAGTTCTACTGTACTAGCGGCCCGACTCTAAGAGTGAGCTACAATTGCGCTTCTGGTTCGGTTGATTTCAGTCATGCATGCACATACACTATGTGCGTTCCTATCATGTCCTGTGAAGCCGGCAGTGACTTGAAAGTGACTACCGATCCTGGCGTGGCGAATTCTCCCATCGGGGTATTTTAAAACAGCCCCAATATGCACACATCTATTCGTTATGGAGATAGTTAAGGCATCAATAGGCATCCTCACCATGGTACACAATTAACATGCTCTTGCGATTGAATTCGCACGACAGACTTCACGTGGGCGTCGACCTCTGATAGTAGTGCACAGCAGGCCTTCGACAGGAAAAATTGCTGGTATGTATGTAGTCGTATGCTTTCATTGTGGTTCATACATGCAAGCGTTCGGGAAAATGTATGTTCCCGCGGTTGCCGTGATGGGCGTTCAGGATAAATGTTGAAATAATTTACCTGGATATACAGTGATATAATATTAGGGTTTAAGGGTATAATCATACAACCAACCACGTACTACGGGTTGTTTCTCTGACGGTTGTTGTTTCGTTGAAAGTTTAGTGCATGCTCACTCGCTATTGCAACCTTAGCAAGCCTATGTATCGTATCGTACATTCCTGGAAGTCTGATTATTGAACTGAATCCGACTAACCCGACTTGTCCCATTTGTCGGGCTTTAACAGTTGTTGCGGCAGGTTAGTGTGTGACGGCTGTTCTCTGCATCGCCGATTCCTTCCATTGTATGGGATCATGGAAGCTGTGCGAGTGTGTGATGTGTGCGAATACACGAACAAGGCCGACCAGGCGCTGGGTACGATAATCCGGCAAAATTCGTCTTATATGGCAACCCAGGCGAGGAAAGACTTGGGTGTAGATGGTTCTAACAGCGACCCTTCCCCAGAGGATGTGCCCTCCTCTTCTCCGCAGTAGGATTAACGTACTAAAGTTGCTAGTTTAAGGGTGACAGTGCGCACTTGGTCATTTCTAGTGTGTACGTATAATTGCCTGGACAGTCTGAACACACCGCGAGTCCATATATTGCTACGGTATGGTACCACCATGAGCCGATCGTTATTCTACTCAGAGCTAGAGACTTGTCCTACGGCGGTTTCATTTGGGGTGCGTGTTTCTCCGCTCGTCGTGCCCAATCCTCCCTTTCGCTACGTCTCTACTTCTTCTTCTTGTGTTTACCTTTCTTTTTGCATGACTTGCAATAATAGTTCTCAATCGAGTTGACCTCCGTCTGGGTAAGGCCGACGCAGTGGAAATGGAACCAGGAATCGCACGCTTCACAACAAATCATATCGTGCGTATCGACCGCCGGACACTTAACGCAGTTGTACGCGATATCGATGGGGGGTAAAGGCGGTGGTTCAGGCGCTGCAACTGGCACTTCTAGCTTAGCGTCTGTGCAAAAGTCCAGGAGTATCGATCGAATATAGTTTGTCAGTAATCAACAAACAAGAGCGTTTTACAAGGACAAGAGACTTTCTGGTCACATATTGTGACTCATGACGAACGCTCCTTAGGGTACAAAGTGACTTGTAACGAACTTCGATTGTGCCAAAATTCACAATGTATTGGAACAGTTTAGTGGTATTCATACGGATGTGTTGAATTACACACTTGACACCGTATTAAAATCAGTTGAAACGAAATTTGGAATGCAATTGATTTTCACTCCATACTCATCTGTCCAAGATACTTCAGTGCTAGAGTCAAACTTTACGCATAGTACATTGGTGCCAAGCACACCTTTCCTTGTGTTCCTTATACGTAACGTACCTGTACTCAAGAGCTGTACTTATATGATTTAGCATAATCGTCACATGTATAGGTGTCACTGTGAATACTTACATAATAATAAATAGTAATATATAATAAAATAAAAATAAAATAATAATACAAACAATTATAAAAATGTAATAATATATAGACAGATAAGATAGATAGATATATGGATAGATAGCTAGATAGATAGATGGATCAATAGATGGATGTATAGATAGATAGATAGATAGATAAATAGATGGATGGATGGATCAATAGATAGATACATAAATAAATAGATAGTTAGATGGATAGACAGATGGATCAGTAGATAGATAGATAGATGGATAGGTAGATAGATAGATAGGTAGATAGATAGATACGATAGAATAGATACGATAGAAAGATAGGTAGATAGATTAATTATTCATATCCTGGACGTACCTGGACGTGAAATCTTCAGTTTGATCGACAAGTGTTTCGCCGTCGGTGGATTATCATCGAATGTGGGCGAGGCGTGTGGCGAAACGGACCGAGAATATGTGCGCTCTCTCTTGCGTTTCTTGTCCTTTTTATCCTTCTTCTCCTTCGAAAATAAAAATGAATATAAGTGTATCAATATGTGTAAAGATATATGTCTAACTGAATACGTACGTGTCATATAAAGTTGCTGTGAACATTAAGTAGTGAATTGTTGCTTCAAGAGTGAGATGACAGGCCTATGGACCAGCTTATAGCTCTGTTTAACATTGCTGAACTGTGTTGATATAATCACGCTCATGCACATACTAGGGCTATTTCTATGATGCATATTTATTGGTACGGAACGCTTACAATACTTTTGCAGTTGACATCACGCGATCTATACATGCCATTAACTTGTCTCGACGTACCGGTGTGCTATTAAGCCACTCAAAACAGGAACTGCTATACATTTAAATTCATATATTTGTACGGAACGTGCATAGCAGTACCAAAATCATAAGCAATTTCGGCTTTCTTCCTAATATTATCTAGGTATTGTTTGAAACATTTACAGCTCAGTCGACACTGTGCAGGTATAATACGCACAAGTTATCTCTGAAACAATGCGTACCTTTTTCTTCTTCTTCGACTTGTCCTTCTCTTCTCCACGTGGCGCTATAATCAGGTCAGCTAGATATAAAAAGACAGACCGATAAGTGAAGTAATTCTCAACATCATTCAAAGGAGACGTATATGTATGTCATTTTTGATGGAAAATCGAGTATAATTGTGCTCCGATATTAGAAGAGCCATTACGGTAAGATTGTCGGAAATCTATTTTAAAATTGATATATAGTTATAGTAATTTGGCTGCGATTACACCAAAAATCACAGTAAAAATATCTGCGAACCTCCCTGTTTTACCATTCACGACGGCTCCCTGTTTTACCACATCAGAGCTTGCTATAAACCTCTAATGTCAATAAATAGGAAGCAGGTTACTAAAATTCTATGACAGAAAGTTAGATGTATTCTTGCTATACATTTCTCATGGCAGTGAGTAGGTGCTCAATATCAACATCTCCGTATGATGAAATCAACCGGAACTTGCTATACATCCGTCATGGCAATAAGTAGGTGTTTGAAATCAACATCCCGTGAGAGTACGCTAAGTAGGTGCTAAATATGAACCATTCGGGATAGTTGGTATTGAGACGTGTCAAACACATACCGAACGTCATATTCTCTTCGTCATCGTTATCAAAACCCCCTCCACTCGTTGGCGCCGGATCGTCCGACCTTAAGTTCAAGAACCAACCAGAGTGATAGATAATTAAATGAAAAACATATCAAGCAGGGATCCATCCTTTCAAAGACAAACCAGCGTTAAGAAACAAAGTTGACAAAACCAACCCAAAAAAAAATTAAGTGTCAGAAGACGAAATACCATCGAAATGCAAGTCAAGCAGCCTCCCACACCATACAACGCCGAGAGGCGTAGTATCCATACCTAGCTTTCTCCTCCTTCGCAGCAACAGTAGAGTGTTTGCTTCCTTTATCCCTCTTTGACGCCGCCTTGGTCGCCTTCGAATCGCGGTCTCTACCATGCGCAGAAAGATCACCTGCGCTAACATCCCTGTCCTTGTCCTTATCCTTGTCCTTTGTGGGCTCGCTCGTCTTTAGCACAACCTTCTTGGCCCCCACAACAAACAGTGGCCTCGAACCAGATCCGGGTATCGACGGCTGCCTCTCCATTGCGGTCGGCGACTTGGCACTCACACTCACTCTGTCGCGATCCTTGTCCTTGCTATTCTTAGCCTTGGAGCTCTTGGACTCGGGAATATCGGACGTACTGGTCCGCGCCTTGCCATCACCTGTACCTGACTTCTCGACGGGAAGGGTCACATACGTCGCTGATGAGCGCCGAGATCGCCCCCTCAGACTTGGCGTCTCAGAACCCGTCTCCATAGTCACTGGCGGAGACGAAATGGCATCCTTGTACTTATCTCTATGTTTGTCTTTGTTCCTATCCTTACTATCCTTATCCTTATCTTTATCCTTCTCCCTATCCCTACCTTTCTCCCTGTCCGCGCTCGGTTCCTTGCCGGCGACCCTCTCTAACGTTCTAGAGCTGGGCCGTATTCTAATTTTCCCGTCTTTGACTATACTCTTACTACTACCGCTAACACCGCTACTACCTCCCTTCGATACCTTGTGTCGCGTTCCGCTGTTTTTGTCTCGAGTAGTCTCACCACTCACCGGGCGAGGACTCGTGCTAGGAATCTTCGGACTTTCGCGAACATTATCGATCTTCGGGCTGTGATGCGGCCGAGACGCTTTGTTCGAGAGCCGTGAGCTGCTATCTGGCCTAGGACTGGGTGACCGTGATCGGTGTTTCTTCCTGTGGGTACCAACCGGGTTGGGCGATAGAGACCCGCCTCGTTTCAGCGACAGTTCCGAGGTTTCGTTGCCATGGTCTGTGTGCTTGCGTTTCCTATTCGGACTACTGCCGCTGGACTTGCCATCCCCGCCGTCACTGCGTTTCAGTTTGATACTATGTTCCGCACTTCTCTCCGACTTACCACCGCCCACAGCGAGCTTCATCTTCTTCGGCGCCTGCGACGAGGTTTCCGAAGCCCTACTCTCTTCCTGCCTTTTAGACGGTTCTGGAGGACTTAAAGGCCTTTTCTTGGGCGATTCTACGCCCATTTTGCTACCCAGTTTGACCTTTAGCGGTCCAGCATCAGCCGGACTCAGCGGTCTTTTCCGAGGAGACTCACCGCCGGCTTTGCCAACGAGTTTCACTTTCAGTGACAGACCATCTCGGTCCTTCTCTCGCTCTTTCTCCTTCCCACTCTCCCTGCTTTTATCCTTCTCTTTATCCCGGTCCCTATCTTCGTGCTTGTCCATCTCTCCATCAGGACCTCTCGAGCCGGTTTTCAACCTGATCTTTGTCGGGCCCTTATACATATCCTTCTGGTGCACCTGAGGGGAAGTGGTGCCACCCACCGCCGCACTCAGCGCTGCACCAAACGAGCTTTTCTCCTTCGCAGGCTTGTCTCGCTTCTTAGCCTTATCGCCTGCTTCAGAATCTCTGCTGCTGCTGAAGAATTTGGGTACTCCGATGGTAACCGACGGGGATTTATGGCCCTCGGTGCCCTCTTTTTGCGGGGATGCGAGTCCAGGCTTAACCCCTCTTTCCTTGTCTCTGTCTCTGTGACGTTTGTCTGCACGGTCTTTATCCCTGTCCTTGTCTCGACTCTTCTCCCTGCTTCTATCACGCGATCGGTCTCTGGACCTTTCTCCGCTCGATTCTTTACCGTCGTCATTGCCAGGCTCCTTGACATTTAATGTAATCACGCTGTCGCTCTTATACTTGTTCTCACGGTGCGAAACTTTTTTCTCGCGCCTCTTTGTATTTGTATCTCTATCTTTCTTGGATGGTGAGTGGGGTGGAATCGGGCTGCCACCGGCATTGGACCTTAGCGGAGATTTCGAAGGCGACCGGGATAGTCGCTTCTCGCGGCGGTGGGGGCTTACTTTCCGGCCTCGCTTGCCCTCATCCTTTCCATTTTCATGCGTGCTTCGCACATGGACTCTGAGCAAGTCCTTGTCTTCCGCACCATCTTCAACCATTGCTTGCTTGCCCGACACCACTGCCGAGCTGGGAGAGGGACTTGGTGCTGGGGTTGTCTTGATCTTCCTATTCAGAGACGGACGCGGGCTGCTCTTCTTCTCTTTGATGTCCTTCGACTTATTACTCGTTCCGGAGAGTGCTATAGCATCACTGCCATCGGGACGGATGGGTAGCCGTTTGTCTTTATCCTTGGATCTACTACCAGTCTTCGTGGGTGATCCGCTGCGCTTACTTTTGGCGCTCTTATCGTTCGTACTGACGCCGCTCATACTTCGCCCTCTATCCCTATCCTTATCCCTATCTTTATCTCTCTCCTTATCCTTGTCTCTGTTCCTATGCTTGCGGTCCTTACCCGAAACACCACCAACACCCAACTTGCCGCCCTTCTTCGTACCCGCCGGACTATCACCCACTGCATACGCCACGTCATCAGGATCGCTCTTTATCCTCGTCAAATGTACTACCGCACTACCCCCGTCCTTTCGCACAGTCGAAGCTGCCGGGATCTCCGGGCTTCGGGTTTTGTGTACGGGCTGTATATGCCCTTCCAGCGTAGGGGTGGAGTCCATTTGACTGGTATTCTGCACGGCTGGCAAGCCCTCCCAGCCCTTCTCTTTATCACCCAAGGGTTTATCCTTGATACCTCGCTTGCTATCGCCCACAGCCAATTTCTTTGGTCGCAGAGGGGCGTCCGAGCCATCGCTCCAGTTATCGTCGTCATCGCCAGTCTCGCTCTGCCCGAACGAGCTATCCTTAGCCGTCACAGATCGCCTCCTGAACGACCCCGTTCCTGCGTGTCCATTCTCGCCCTTGTGCACACCCCCCGAACCTGAATCGGCCCGCCTATTCCTACCACTGGGCGGTCTATCGCCCCGTCCCTGCTTCTCGGAATCCCACACACTCTGCTTCACCCCGACGTTGATCACGGGATCCACATTCTCCTCGTCACTACTGGCGCTCAGTTCCTCCGAGTCTTCACCGCTCAGTTCGGGCGGCGTGGTGGGTACCAGAAGCAGGTTGCTCGTACCCTGCCCTTGCCAACCGCCGGAATATCTACCCGGTGCGCCTATACCATTGCCGCCCAGACGGTTGTTTCCAGTCTCCACGGCACTCCGGATGGGTCCATCATACGAGATGCGGCGCTGGAAGTCCTCGTCGTCCGAGAAACTCAGCACTTCTACAGCCCCGTTGTTGGGCTGGTTGGTAGTGTGGTGGCTGCCCATGTTGTTCATCATACGCTGCTGCTGCATCTCAGCCAACCCCCCATTCGTCTGGCCCGCGCCAATAGTGCCCAGGGACGGCTCGTTGCTGAAGGGATCGTCATGAAACACATCTCGGCCCTCCAATCCATCCCCGCCTTGTCTTGTGCGTACACTCACAGCGCCCGCCTCAGCTCCCTCTGTGGCATCCCCTTCGGTTGAAGTCTTGGTAGAAGCTTTTTCGATGCTACTGACATCCACGGTTGCTTGTTCGGCTGGTTTCTCGACAATGGTAGGGAAAGGCGGCAGCCAGTTGGGGATGGTTTCCCCTATCTCTGCTATGGTGCGGAACTTGATACCGTAGATGGTGTCCTCGACTTCGGATTCGTTGTCGTCGCCCTCTATCTCGTCATCATCGTCATCATCGCCAGACTCTTCGTCCTCACTAACAGGTAATGCTGGGGACACGAAGAAAGGGAAAATTTGGTATATTTTATCAATGACATAGCCCGTTGATACATGCGGATTTGTACGTCGTGATATGCTTAGAAAATGCAAAGGTTGGCGAACAGGAGTTCGAAGAAATAAAGCACATGGCCAATAAGTCAAGTTTGGAGCAAAATAGTAGAAAATGCGAGACATACTATACGCTATTTTATCGCAGGTATTTGCTGTCAATTTTTCTTTAGTGTCATCTGTGTTACTCATCGCGCGGATATACTGATCTAGATGCGCCCGTAGTTTAATAGGCATACAAATCGGCAAGTTTGCGATAAAAAGGCAACGTGCAAGCACCTAAAACCAACGGTTACATCGTCCTATGTCGTGTACATCAGGAGACATGGTATGTTACTATAAATAATAGTAGAATGGATACATAGTTTGAAAATATACTTGTACATACTACCCACCTAGCCAGCAGCAAATCACTGAACTGCTGCGTTACAGCATCATGTGCTATACTAATCACAACACCCAGAAAACCTGAACCCTCAAAATCTGCAATTTCTACGTTGCCGGGTGAAAATTACAAACATAAACGCCATCGAATGCAGCATATCGAGCACAGCTTGCGAGCGTTATCCGCAGATCCAACATCCCAGAACAGCTGTAGTTCACACCGAACGATCATCATAAATGCGGGTTTACTACCACAACTTACCACTATCGCCTGTTTGTGCCGGGACTTTGTCTGTTGTGATGTCGGCCTGGACAGTGCCGTCTTGCTGATCGTTTGGCGGCTGAATTGCCGCAGCCGCTCCATCAGGCTTGGTAGTCGATCTGGGCGGAGCGTCGACACTCTCAGTAGAACTAGACACTGTATGAACATCATAGTCATGCACTTTTAAGTATATCTAAAACAAACATGCCACATACGCTGCTGCCTGCCATTTGTAGATGCTTACGCAGCATGATAGTCGTATGTCCATGCATGTGCTTAATGCATGTACCATGATTAGAAAACACACTGGATTTTACTGATAGCAGACACAGGCTTGTAAGCATATAACTATACAAATTTACC
>NW_014040440.1:933-9806 GCF_001186125.1 Sphaeroforma arctica JP610 | reverse complement strand
TAATAAATAAATAAATAAATATATATATATATATATATAACAAAACAACAAACACACACATTCATACATATGTTTGTTATTTGTAATGCATATATATATATATATATATATATGAATATGTATATATAACATACCATCTTCAGTGCGGACCCTACATCGTTTTCCAAGCTTTTTCACGAACGATATATATATCTCTGATAGGACATCGAAAGCCGCGCTACTCGTCTGCTCAAAGCCAGCTGCTTCGCATATCTGTGCCACTCCCAACCGTGTGGCTCTCCAGGCGAACTCGTCACTCATCGTGTGAAGTCAGAAGCTTAAGAAGCTAACTGAAGCGAAGTGCTCACAATTATTCGTATTCAGACATGTATGACCGTATTATCCTATATCGAGTTCTATACATGTACAACTGTATACTTCTACTTCGTGGATCTATACATATGCTACTGTATGCGGCTTTATATTGCGTGTTATGGCCCGTCTGTGAGTTGTGTCTGGATCGGTTGGTGTACTGACATATCACCTGGGTGTAGGCGAGTGGAGACACCAGAAGCTAGAGCAATAACTGCACATGTGTGTTTATCCGTATCTGTAGCTCCTATAAAGCTTTGAACGACGGGTCCATGCACGTTTTAATACATTATATAACCAGTGATCTGTAATATTGGAATATTTACAATACTGCTGGCGATCCCTTGCGGCGAACTAAAACAACACCAAATATTGCCGCTGCTTTTTTAAATATATGTGTAAATACAATCGCATTCACGATCAAATCCGTACCGAACTGTTACCGCTTTATTAAACTAAATCTCAAATCTTAAAAAAATATTTCATGATATTGGCACGATTGTCGACTACAGCTACTATTTACATATTTTAAGTACAAATTGGGGATATCCTTTGGGCACCATGCTTTATTGACTCTTCGTAGGTGTGCGATGGGTGGGTATAGTAAAAACTAATATGCGTGTGATCGTCGCTCTGGATCTTGACTACTTCTATGCGCAAGTGCATGAGGTCGAGCTACGTCAGGAGGAAGATCACGAAAAGAAAAAGATCAACACGCATGTCCCTAATACAACAGAGTCTACAGTGGCATCCACAAGCCCAATATACAATGCTTCTATTCTACCAACAAGTGCGAACAAATCCCATATCTCTTCAATCAACGGAGATGGTATTGTATGTAAAGCGAACAAGGCAAGGCCCATCGGTGTCAAGCAGAAGCACATAATCGTCACAGCCAACTACTCAGCACGCGCACACGGCGTGACCAAGCTGCAACTGCTATCAGATGCGATGATATGCTGTCCTGAATTGGTGGTTATAGACGGGTCTGATTTGACCCGGTATCGCGAGAAAAGTGAGGCCGTGGAAACAACAGTGAAGAGTCTGCTGAAGCAATTGGTGTCAGAGTCTATGACTGAAGGTAAAGGGGATGGTCCATTGCGAGGAGAGCTACCTGGAAATTTGGGAGCGAGTATAACGGCTACAAGCCTAAGTAATGACCAAAAATTGGATGCGATGGAAAAAGAGAACCAGCAAGTTGTAGTCGACAGGAAAGCCAAAACAACGCCAGATGGGAAGAGAAAACAAGCCCAAAAGGGTCAGGGATGGCGCGAGGAACAGCGGGCACAGCTGAAAAAAGCACTTTATATGACCCGTGGATGCATCAATGCGAAATATAAAAATATCGATACAATGAGTGGGACCCAGAAGGGTAAACGGGAAGGAAAATTAAATGTGAAGAAGTATGCGAGTGTGAAGACACCGGTGCAGAAGAGTGGCATGGACGAGTGGTTCTGTGATGTGACCGGGCTGGTGAACAACATCATGCAGACACCCACCCACGTGCTATACACTCAAGCCTGCGCTCTACAGGATGGAGATATCAACGTAGTCCTGGGCGAGGCCCGGCAAGTTTCCTTGCACCTGCGCGTGGGTCTGTGTGTGGCCAAGGAAATCCAGGCAGCCGTGTTGAGGCACACAGACCTGACGTGCAGTGTGGGCGTGAGCACGTCTAAGTTGGGTACCAAGATAGCCGTGAACCATCAGAAACCGCATGGATCGTCTGTGTTTGTGCCTGAGAAAGCACGGGCGTACATGGCCGACAAGTGTGTGAAGATTATACCCGGCTGTGGCTCTCGATACACCAACAAGATCCGCGTGCACCTGTATTCGCTAGGATTTCGGCACGGGGACGAAGATGAGCAGGAGCTGATATCTGATCCCGAATACGAGGGAAGTGGAAGTGATAGCGAGGGCGATGGCGATGACGACTATGGTGATGATGGCCATGCCCAAAATCATGATTGCGTTCCGCCTACTAGTGATACGTCGCCTGAAAACACATATGCACATGATTCTAATGACAGTGGAAGGAAGGTTAAGCCCAATGCGACCGAGCGTCAGCGGAAGAGACAACTAGACCGTGTGATCTCTACGAAGAAGAGCAGTCTTCCGAAGTGTTTCCAAGTGCTGGATGCCTTCCTGAAACCTGAGGCCTACGCCGGTGTTTTGAACTCGGATATAGATGGAAATATACATGAAAGAGGTGCTCCCTCTCGGGCGCTACCGGAGAACCCTGAACCGAGTGTTGATGGTGGAGGGGATACACATCTCGTTGCGAAACTTTCAGGTATCAAACCCATATCTATGACTGTTGAGGACTCCCTTAGCGCCTCAATGTCGACCAAGGATGTGATTGCGTCCTTGGACTTTGTGCAGATGGCAGCGGTCATGCACGCCAAGTACGATGTGGCCAAAACCATTGCTTTGAAGTGCCTGGGCACCTGCTTGGATCCCGTGAAGGAGAGTGGGCTGTGCACTGTTATCAGCGCAGAGGATTCGATGCAGAAAAACACGTTCACGACGAAGCTGGAGGTGCGCGCCAAGATGCTCACTCTGGTGGACAATTTGCTGAGAAGAGTGTGGCGAGATATCGCCATGAACAAGCGTCTACCCAGCACTCTGTATGTGCGGTTCAGGAACTCGGGGCTGGATGAGGGCAACAAGGCGAACAACACATACCAGTCCCGCCAGACACCGCTGCCATACAGTGACTTCGGATCGCTACAACGAATGCTGAAGATCGCCGAAATTGTCTCTGCCACTGGCGATAAGAATACAGATACGGCGGCTCAGGATGAGTCACCTGTACAGGCTGGTAGTGATATCAGTCCCACCCCTCATATATCTGTGCCTGCTGCTACCGACACGACATTGAACGACATCGATGAGAAAGGTTTGAGGGTTGGCATTAGCAGGAAAAAGAAGGAAAACGAGGAGAACGATCTCAGGAAGCAGTGCGAACATCTGCGCTTTGTGGTGCTGCGTGAGGCTATGTCACTGATGATGAGGTTTTCCTTAAACACATACGAACCCGATACGCTGACACTCCTTGGGGTGGGTGTGACGGGGTTTTCTGAGCCACGCAACACAACGGAGGTGAGCATGGACGCATACTTAGTGGAGGATGTGGATAATGCCAAGGGACCCGCAGAGGCTCGCTGTCCCATATGTGGACATTCGTTCATAGGCATGCTTAATAGTGATATGCATGGGCATCTGGATAAGTGTATCGGAATGGGTGGGAGTGGGCAGGCCAGGGACGAAGGCTGTGCCAAAAGCGCGATAGATGGTAACGGGAGAGGTCGAAATAGTGCCAAGGGTGATAGCACGGACGGGGTCAAGCGGAAGATCAATACACTATTTGATTTCTCGGCCAATACCAATGGCAAGAAACACGGCGCCCACAGTGGTGGCCCCAATCGAGGCAAGCGAAAGAGGGGGAAATGAGTGCGATATGTGCTTCAACGAGTGCGATATTTATAAACATGATGTCACTGTTCGGAAAGTAAACAAAGGCGAAGTACTGGCATTGCCCGCTACAGTCGAATATATGTACCGCGTTTTTTCGTCTGTCAGGCTTTTGCGCATTTGTATATTGAGGTGGCCTCAGCTGATACAGATATATACTCTACTCGTTCATCGGCATCATGCGAGCGGTAGCAATGCTGAACCATGGCCCCATACGCCGAGTATTGCAATATCTCGAAAGTTTACCAGCCTCGTAGATTGATATACTCTTCATTACAAATAAACTTGCCAAATGGGCTCGCGGTCATGGGAGGACGACAATGAAAACCCCTATTTATGAATATTTTAGTAAGCTTTTCTCCTCATGTTACACTAGCTAGTGGAGAAATAGTAGTTCGCTACGTCTCCTCACGCACACATTCATGGCAATCTGCGCTGTGATCTGTCACCCAGATCACTGGGGCGAGTAAGGTGTACGTCCACTGTGACAGGTAAATGCCAAGTTCCCAAGATGCGTTTGCAATATATATTCAGACCTTGACAAGTAGTATCGTTTATTTGGTCCTTGCAAGACAAAAGCATCGAGCATTAAAGACCCTGATTGCAAATGACGACCGCAAGGGCCTTGTCAGGTAGAAAAGGGGGAATACGGGGAATACCGTGTTATACCAAGCGCAGCCAAGCGTCTTCGTGACCCATAAATGACGCTGTAGTCCATCCCAGGGCGTTGTACGGCCGTTCGTGGAGTGGAGGTGGCGTCCAGTGTAGGGATTGTCGCAAGTCAAGGCGGATGCAGCTCCTACACCACCATCCACAATGTGACTGTGGGATTGTGTTTGGGCTGTTGTAAGTGGAGACGGGAACATACCACGTATGGTCATGTACAGCAGGAAGCTGAGCCTTAAAAGGAGAAAGCAATTCTACCAAGCACTTCTCGTTCGCGGCGGTGTGTGCTCTGCCTCCTTCCCATTACAACTCCTATTAATTGTCACTGTTAAGAGCGTAGCCGCGAAGTTCGGTATCCATAGAACCTGGAGTGGGCCTATCGACGATGTGCTGAATGCATACAACGACCGATTTACGAAAGTGGTGCGTTTGGTAGGGGTTTGCCACTATTGAATACTCCAGAAGAATGGACAATAGTACTGGATTCTCTCGACTCATCCAGCCGGTTATGCTGTCAACTTCATGCATGTAGATTGCTATTCAATATCTCCAATGCATAGTGCTGGGACAGCTATTCGACATACACTACACCTTCCACTAGAATACTTAACGATATCCAAAAGCTACTTACTGCGCAGAATTGCTTGGCAACTGCATATCTCATCTCTGAGGTGCCATTGTCTTTGGTTGTTTTACCGCATGGTAAGTGCATACCCTACGCCCACATGCCCTGTGGTTTGCCGCGGTTGTGCTGATTCGCTCGTAGGCCAAACTTGTGTGCTTTAAATACCTCTCAGCTAACCTTTTGGGTTTAGAATCTCTGCTACACCAAGTCACTCGCCGCGACACGTAGAAGAAGCAGGGACATAGCCTATTTGATTCAACTTGCGCGTTGGTTAAGCTGTGACCTACTCAATCTAGAGGTACACACGGCCATAGAATCAGGTTATCTACCTTGACATGTTACGAGGCAAAGCATATTACACATCTCTCGGAATCAGCAAGGCAGACTTTCCACAAACAAGAGCATCCGCGATCTTTGCAGAAGTGGTGACGACATCGAAATATCTAGGCTCTTACAAGAGGATGCCGTACTTGGTATCTCTCGGCACATGGTTGACCACCACACGTCCATCGAGCGACAGAGAAGCGAACAGCCAAGGATCCGCCGCACTGAATAAAAACACACGAGATAGGGAAAAGGCACATAAGATTCACGAATTGCACCCCGGCCGCCCATCCCCTGTAATGCTTTGTAGCCCTAGACTACGTTACTATGGACTAATAGTCCGACAATAATTGGGTCCAGAGTTAAATAAGGGGATCTTGTACTCCACCTGGTTTAGTTTCGTTTTGAGACCGGCGTAAAAAAAAAAATCCGTGTAGTACGAATTGTGAGAGTAAAGGCCAAGAAAATTGGTTGTGGCAGGTGAGATAGTTATAAATAGTTCCGATCCGAAGCTTTTGTGTCTATCCACTGTGGTCCATGGGTAGGTGACATGTTGTTTAAGGCTATCATCTGTAGAACAAACTGCTGTACTGTAGCACAAATATGCTAGCAGCGCCACACACATGACTACAGCCATCCCGAAGGGATACCGAACATCGGCCCGGCACCACAGTGCAAACCTGCGAAATGTACGTATACAATTCACATGACCTTGACAACAGGTCGCATGCAATACACATCACTGTATATGTATACAATACACACCACTGATAGTTAGAATGGGTAACAGTACATGAGCGCACGTACCTCCAATCGACGGCATAGACACTGTCTTCGTGCTCGTCAAATTTGCGTACAACCCCATCCACTATCTTATCACTCGGCGGTTCCGGCCTCAGGTCTATTTGGTCATGTCTGTTGCGGAGGAATGAGAAATCCAGCGGGGTTGAGATGAGCTTTTAATATTGTATGTGGGTGGCTATTTGATGGGTACAATCGGGTTTGTAGGCGCATCGTCCCAAAAGTGATCTGTATCTGCCTGCTCTAAGCAACAGCATCGTTGCCCTGATAGACGACTCCAATCTATCCGAGCGCGAAGCTTCAGCACGACAAGAGATGGTTGTTCAAATATAGTGAAAAACATAAATTGATGTAGCACATTTAGCCAGGCAGGAAACGTTGATAGTACCCATCTCTAAAGAAGGCTGACGCATTCGAGGAAACAAGAACAAAGTATACTGACTCTGTTGTACTGATTGGTACATACGTGTTATCCTAGCACTCATGCGTGGTGAAGCAGGTGCCCAATTTGCTACACAGTGATATAAACAACGACGAGGCTATATGTACTGAAAACCATGTGCAAACGATAGGCGTGTGCTGATGAATGCAAGTATATTAGTAAAGGTATCCATCAACTCGTACGTGATGAAGTGTCAGTCATTTCGCTGGAGAGAAAGACACGTTAATCACATTCCAATAAAAACATACGTGTCATCCATGCAATCTATACATTCGTAAACCAGCAACGAGTCAGTCATATCGCCAGAATGCACAACGCAACATCATATGCAAACGACCAGCATCCACTGACAACTACACAGGCACTATCTACAGTATCCATTCCCGCGTACGTGGTGATATCATCACAGAGCACAATGCATCAACATATGCACAAGCTATCGACGCTACACATGCACTTGTGCGTTATGAAGCTATCAGTTATTTCACAGAAGAGCAAGACGCGTTAGATTATGCTTACGACCTACATATACCGATAGAATACATACGTGCTATCTACGCTATCCATGCTTTCGTGTGTGGTTAAGCGGTCGGTCATTTCGCTGGAGAGGGATGCAACACTTGAGAGGACCACGGCACAGTCTGAGCCTGACGTGAGCACCAGTTGATCATGGAAGTGGTTATATCGAACCGCCCATATCTGCATCAAAACGCGCCGGGATTTACGATTAGTACCAATAACTTACAGTTGAGCACGAAATACCAATTGTACTGGATTAAGGAAGTAAATAAAATTGACAATTGATGCTGCGTGCAAACCTTTGTGGATAGGATCGCTGCGGTTGCAAACATCCCATCGACGCAAAGTTAAAGACACTCTCAGATGAAGAATTGTCCAACAGACAAACAAGCAAGGCATCTACAAGGAAACACTAGATTGTAATCGAGCAATTCTTGCTATGGAGTGTCCATGGGCACTAAGTAACCATCACGCAATCAGCCATGACATACTTTATGCGAAACAGTCACACCTGATACAGGTAGCTACACTCAAAATATACCGAAATACATACCCTATGGGAGTGACATGATAAACTACATTTAGCACAGCCATCCCTAACACATGTAGGTACACTTGAAATAACACTAAGTACATACCCAATGTGAATGACATCGCATCGTACGCACAGCCTGGGTTGTATTCCGGCTATCCCAGAACTTTAAGGCACCATCATCGCCCCCGCTGATGAAATAGTTCGGCAGATTCGGGTTGAAATCTACATCCCTGGCCCTCATATCGTGCGCGTGCGGTATATGAAACGTTGTCTGGCTGGACCGTAAATCGAATCCCATGATACTGCGCCCCGCTACCACAGCCACCTCCATGCCACTGCTATGCCCGTGTGACCCCACCCACTTCCCGGCTGTGAGCGGTTTCTGCTTGCTGCTGCGGACCTCCTCGGCTCCAAATGGCGTGTAGTTCGTCGTGCGCTTCCCGGCATTCAAATCCCATACACACAGTGAGTGTTCTGCTAGCGTGGCAATCTGCTTGCTGTCCACTGGGTTCCACAGTACCGAACTGACTTCGGTGGAGACATCGTCATCCTCCCCTTCATTCCCGCTTTCAGAGATGTCTAGTAGTCTGGTGAAGATGCTGGGAGCCTGCGACGCGCCTACACGCGGTACGAAGTTGCCCTCGTCGTCCACTTCCTCGTCCGCACCATCGCCGATCTGAACCAGTTTGCGGTTTAAGTTTTAAATTTTAATGTGGGGTTGCACAATCAGGACTGAACCTTCCATTTTGAGGAATTAGGGGCCCATTGTGAGGACTGGAGTTAGAAGAAAAGCTACCATCTTGAAGATACGCACAGTAGGCACATATATATATATATATATATATATATATATATACATATATATGTATATGCATATATATATATATATATATATATATATTGTGATCGGCCTAGGGACCCTAGGGGTCGTAGTACCGAACTTTTATAGATTACATTATTGAGACACTATCATTATTAATTTTCGTTAACCAAAATTATTATGCTGACACACTTTTTTATATAATACTGGGCCCAGGAAATATATCTAGTCTTTTACCAACTTTTTTATTATTCTACAAGTAAAAGAACTTTGTCTACTAACTACAGTGAGTTTCATAGTCTCGCAATTGAACATATAT
>NW_014040440.1:0-913 GCF_001186125.1 Sphaeroforma arctica JP610 | reverse complement strand
ATAGATATATATATAGACATATATATATATATATAAATATATACATATATATATAAATGAATGTTAGAGGGTGAGCGTGCGTGCGTGAATGTGTCCATTGAGGTATACAAGTGCTGCACGATGCTTACCACTGAAGTCGGTAGCTGCCACAGAGCCGCACCGTAGGTGAGTTCGGACTGATCCTCTCCAACAATAGACGAGTACGACGTAGCTATCACATCATGACGGGTTGGACATGATGACAGATGCCATATCTCTCCATCACCATGATCTAAGGCTCTGTTAGTGACATTCGCTTCCATTTCGTCGTACTCAAGTACGACAATCTGATATTGTCAATGAAATTGGTGAGTATGTGAGTTAGGACTTGAAACTTTGCGTATTCTGGATATCCACCGCATACATGAATGATACGTGAAGCTGAATAATAGATAATACAAATGTTTGTGATTTGTACCAATGTTCAGCGTCGAGATTCGTAAGTAGTTCCTGTGCGAAACTAAATTTGATTGACGAAGGACTGTGAGCCGAAAAGCTGTGCACCTGAGTGCTCCACTTAAATCTTGAACCGCTAGACACTACAGAGCTCACTAAGCGCACTTTTCATAAATTTCATATCAATCACAGTCAAGACAATTGAAGCACGATAGCATGTATATTTAAGCATATGTTGTAAACTAACTTAGACAACACGAGAAATCGTGATAGGAGGTATTCAGGACATCTATATTGAGAACATGTATATATTTGAATGTTTCACATCAAAATGTTACTCGTGATTGCACTTGATGTTGAACGACTACAACTCGATCTATACTTTGTATAATAGACAAGGATAGGTGTACACGCAAGTACATGTGCTGTACACACGTACATAATCAGATACAAACAAACAAACGAGCAAAAAAGGAAC
>NW_014040441.1:140767-148337 GCF_001186125.1 Sphaeroforma arctica JP610 | reverse complement strand
ATGCGTGTGTGTTTGTGTGCTACATATACGCATATTTGGATACATTTGACCATAGTTGTCTTATTGTCTCCATGACTCGGATATTTTTATCATATTTGTCAGAAAACTTACTATCTGAAAGGAAGTGCAGAAAGTGGTCAATGCAGCCTCCAGCTACATAGTAAATATATACACGAACTCGAGATGTTCGATGCATATCTAGTTTGAAGCGCACTATAGGATAGAGCGGGCGTGCCACTAATGTTGCACTTATACTGCGAATATCCATCAACCAGTTTAATTTCCGGCATGATACGCAAACAAACTGGAATAAAATACCTCAAAAATACATATGGCATGTGTAAATGGATATTGCATTCAATTGCGATATATTCGTTATATGCCAGATTTTACTGTAGGTAGAGAGCGTTTGAAAGCACAGGTAGCTCGGAGTGCGCTTCCCGATCGATTGAGAACTCACCCGCTAATGAAGAGGCCATCCGTAACTTCTGATACTGTCATTTTGATGTGCGTCGGTTCCGATTACGATAGCTTCTACTTCAGTCGGGATTATATATACTCTTGCTATTCAATACTTAGCGTTCGTAGTGATGTTCAATAAGACTTTAGCGAGGCTCTCTCCAGCTTTGCAATAGGTTTTTGGCGTCCATTTCTGATTAATATTGAAGACACGTGTACTGTATTATAAAAAAAAAGCCAAAATTGACCAATCGTAGCAAGTTACAAAACCCGCCCGTTCGAACAAAATGAATGCGACAATGGCACCATACATTGTCATACAATGCAGACATTTATAGTTACTGATGTATGTGCTCGACTGCTGTATAGGATTAGCTATTGAATCGTTTAGTGTGCCTATTGTACTTGTATGTAATCAGTTAATCAGGGGGATACTATCTGTACAATTTGAAGCCAGTCTTACCCGAATTATAGGGAGATTCGGGGAGATGCAGGCTTTACAACCTCAGATAATGGCGGATTTTTGCATGCTTGCTATAATTGAAATTGCATTAATCACGGTGCTTCTCAATTGTTCACTTGATACGTGTGAATCAAAAATCGTGGGGCTATCTGGCGATATTTGTTGAAACCCTTCAGATATGCGTTGGGCAATGTCGTACACTGGCAACTTGTCTGACAAGCTGTTACAATACCGACTGAACGTCGTATGAAACAAAACGTATGTGCCTCTTTGATCCATCCTGTTTTCGTCTGTTTTGTATTGAACATCAGGGCTCAAACTGCTTTAATTATCAACAGTATTATTGTCAAATATTGTAGTGACGGAGGCGCTCTCAACCTTGTGATACTGTTTTAAGAAAGTGGCGCACAAATACTATGTACAGTGTATACATTTCGTATTCATTCTATTCAAAAAAATAATAGTCAAATGTCTAAAGAAACATCGTTCGAAAATCGAAGCGTGAATAGATAAAAGTACTCAATTTTCCCGCTCACGACCTCAAGGGGTCACGCCCCTCGCACTCGCAGTATCACACTCTCCCTCTCGGCTTCTTGTGTGCGTAGACGCTGATTGTTGGAAATGCCGCCAACGCGCGCCAACCGCCACATTTCACAAGAGCAAAATGCAATCTTTATTTATTATTTTTCCTTTCACCTTCTTTCGTCAAATCGTCTTCGACTTTGACCCCAGACGCCGGAAAACTGAAAAGTGGCTTTTTTTTTGTGTGAATTATATTTGGCTCGAAAAACTGTCGACTACTGCTAAGAATGATGTATACAAATTATTAAAATTAGGGCAGCCAATGATATATTCGAAGAAATTACGACCAAGGGAGAACCGCAAAACGGCAAAACAATAAACATCACAAGTGTGTATGTACTGCTCATAATCCTCTATAGAAAAATAAAACAATTTGCTTGATCGGACCAATGTCCAAAGAACATATTGTACACGAAGTACTCGTGACGCTATCATACAATCATTCTAATAAAATAATCTGGCATAACTCACAAGTCCACAATTTGTTGCTCTTTGTAGAATGTAGATCCATTGGATAAAGCCGATAAACCAAGAGTGAATACTGAATACAGTGGTGCTAAAGCAATTTTTTTTTGGCTGGTTTTAAAATATACCAATCAGTCAATCAACCGACCTCTGGTAAAAATAAAACAAAACCCTCTGAATCTGATAGTTGGTATCATACCGTTGTTTGAGGATGACATATAAACGTTAAACTGCCAACACCGAACAATCAAATAGTTATATATAAAAATATCAACACTCAATGCGATTTTATTGTAAATTGCCCGGCTGCGAATCGGCACATACTATGTACACAAAATGCGGTACAAAGCATGAAGTCGAGATCGAGAAACGTGCAGGTGGAAAATTTGGTGTGGATCTTCTTAATTTGGGTCATGAATACTATGTCACCAAAATCGCCACAGGCACCAAGTATCCCGCTTATCGAAGTGGGCTCTCATTTGGAGACAGAATCGATGGTATAAATTATGACGATATGAGCACAATAGCGAATCCAGTAGCACACTTGAGAGCTACTGATTCCGTCGAATTGACATACACACCAAGAACTGCCTTATAAAGGAGATTCTATTGACCTCTACTCAGAACGTGAATGCTACTCTGACTGATTTGAGGAAGAACTACGTTACAGTATTGTCAGTAGAGAGTGTCTGCGTACTTGGCAACAATAATGCTGATACGATCATAAAGAATCTGGTGGAGACCGCTGGTCAGGCCACTATTCTTGTGGTGGAAACGCAGAAGGGGAAAAACTTTATAAATGGAATCCGCAATTTGCACAAGACGACGAAGGGAGTGAGTTTGAGAGACTATATCTCATCATCCCTCCGTGCAGATTACGGTATTCCTGTACCCGTCATCACCAAACAGCAAAAACTCTCAGCATCTACAAATCTATATATGACACTTTAATAAAAGAAATTTTTTAACATTAATACAATATGGTAAGATAAAGTATCGTTTAGGGTACTAATAAAGCCAAAAGTTGAACATGCTGCATTAAGTTTAAATGTTGTGATCAAATTGGTAAATGCATACTTTTATAGCTGTGTCTGTAAAATGAATTTGTCTGCTTTAGGATCTCTTGCTACACTCTGTATTTATTCCAGGCTTGGTAGTGTATATGACACTCTGTCAAGTGTTATAAAGCATTTGGTACAAATCCTTTCTCGGAGCTGGGCTTATTTGTTGTATGACGGGAGAAGGACGTTTTTTTGTTTGTTTTTTTCTCCCTGTTCCGGTGTTCCCTCATGTACACCTGAGGCCGAGGGTCATGTATAGAACAAATAATCCTGTAAATATTGTTACCTGTATTTATAAGTATTTACACATAGCCTTCTAAAATGTTTTTTTAGAGGGCTATGATTTACATGCATATTTTTAAAATATGGTGCACTCGCGTTTAGATTGGGTTCGAAATCACCCTAAATAGCGGAAATTGCTTAGAATGACCCAGGACTTAAAATCACCCGGACAGATTGTGGATTTTGTGTCTCAAAAAAAAAAGTTAGCTTGCTCAAAATTTGGAATATATTGTCCGTTTTTCAAAATTCGAATTTGGCACTTTTGAGGGCAGAAATCGACGTGCCGCATCATCAAAAGAAAGCCGACGCAAGGCTCAGAATTTCAAAAAGTTCAATTTTTACAGGTCATTTTGGGGTCATTTCTCATGATAGTTTGAAAACGTATTATGTTTTATTATCGTACCAATATTTGAAGGTAGAAACGTATACGTATTGCAGCCCGACACCTATGTCACATTTTGGTCGGCACCATAGAGGGGTAGTGACATGTCAAAATGTGAACGTTTTTTTTACGACGGCTATGGCTTCCTCAGTTCCTCCCGGACCGCACTGTATATTTTTTTATTCCCAATTTCAAATTATTTCGGATAGAAATGCCAATTCTAAGAATCCATTTCGAACCCTTTCTATCCGCGAGTGCACCATAGAGTGTATTTAGACTTTTTTTGTGAGACTGCTGTACAGCGTACACCTAACCTCGTGAAATTAAAAGTTACAACTTTCAATTTTGTTTGTTTTTTACGTTTAAAAAGGACACCTTTTATACATATATAAGCCCTTCTCAAATCCATTAGGTGCAATATTCAGGTCAATAAATATATACATTTTGTCCTGTTTTTAGGAGCCAACTACCAAATGCTAACTACCAAGTGCCCGGTTAAACAAATCGGATTTGCTCAAATTCATTTTAGGCCTAAAGTTTAAAACCTATAGAACAACTTTTCAAGTGCAAATTTAAAATTCATTTACATTATTTTGTCCCAAATAAAAGTTATAACTTTTATATTCCAAAATATAACTGCTAAGGGTTTAACGTTTATACAGTGACCCCATAACTGTACAGGCCGGCTGTAGAGTGTATTTATTTCAATAAAATAATTATTGGAGTGGAGAGACGAATCGGACGATGGTCATCATGAAATACTCCTTCTCATTATATGATAAAAATAAAATTTTGATGAGGCTTTGAAGTTTGAAGTAGTTTGTCGTTTGAACCCCCTGGTGATTTTTATTTCTTTATTTGGCCATAAAGTCATGGCCATCTAAATAAAATGGTTCAGTTAAAATGGTTCAATTAGGACGGGCTGATTCACTGATTTGATCAACAGACCTAAAATACTTTGATATTTTGTTGTTTTGGCGGAGTTTGTCACCGATATTTGTTTGTTTATTTTTTGTGTAATATTATTTACAAAACCCCTTATGTCCTGTAATCTGGTCTATTATTAGTAGTTGGGAAGCTCGTTACGTGTACAGTACATTTTTTAAGAGATAATACTACGTGTGTAGAGCTTTTGCATGCATATATCTCACCCGGTCACCGGATAGTCGTATCATATACACACAATATATTTACTTCTTTATCATACTACGTGTATCATATACACGCAATTTACTAATCTATTATACTAGGTCGCAAGATAGTTCCATCACTTACACACAATACACTTACATAGCACCTGAGTAAGTATGGACGGATTGATAACCTTTCACATTATCGAGGCGGAGCTGCCAGAGGGTTGCAAGGCCAACTGTCGCCTGGAACTGAACGGCAAGAATGTGTCGAAGTCACGTGCTTCGCCTGAAAGTGACAAGCCTAAATTCAACTATCACACTTCTGTTTTGGTAGGTTATGGATATATGTTCGAAATCGATCAATCTGATATTGTATCTGTGTATTTTCTGAAATTGCCAAGCCCAAGTTCAATTTAAAAACTTTTATCTTGGTACATCATGGATAAATGCAGTATGTGCTCGAGGCTTGCTGTATTCGTATTACATCCATTCCATAGAGTGTCATGATTATATGCAGTATGCATTTGAGGTTTACAGTACGGGATGTTCCGTTTTGTTTTGTGCAGTATATACACAAATCCAATGCCTATAATATGTATACTGCTTTCGGTTTCGACTGAACAATTTTGTCTGTATGTCATAGTATTTTGAAGTCTCTGGTCGACACATTGATTCGAAGTGCCATAACATGCCTCTATCTTAGTGGCTTGCACCTTTGTGATACACGGATATGTTTTTAAACCTTGGTGTTAGGTAGTGTTGACTTGCAAATATGCTATAGACATGCTCAGTGATTTATTTGGAAGTTTGCCACCACTGAGTGAGGCTTTGGATGTATACGATGGTCTCCGTATTAAATGCGCTCGATCGTGATCATTGATCATGAAGATATGGACTCGTAAATTCGCCGCCGAATGGGTTTTTGATATATTATGTGTATGTGCACAATGCAAGTCCGGATTCATCCGCGCACTTTGGCTCGTATCTAGACAGAGCACTCGTATTCACTCTGATATATGAAGATAAATGTACTATTATCTCATGTGTGTACGGGAGAGTTCGTAATTTTTTTATTCCACTGAGTACTCAACATACTTATAAAAGTAGTACATATGTGTACGTGTTTCTGCGCGTGTGTATGTATTGTATCTTGCCTGACAGATCTTGCGTACATGTGTCCATATTGATGTGTGAATAGTCTTATTTTGCGTACCTATTGTTCGTGTACGTGTCCGAATTGCGTGCCTCTTTCTATCGTTCACAAATTGTATTTGCGTGCGTACTTCCGTGCGTGAGTACTTTTCGTATTCTTATCGTGCATGTGAATTCGGCTATACTGATCCTCTGATATAAATAATATATATATATATATATATATATATATATAAATGAGTGTGTACACGCGTATGTGGTTAGCTGTATCGCCAGCAATAAATGCGCTGTAGAGTGTGCTTGTGCCATTTGATCTGCGCATTGGAAATGAATTTATGGACAGGATGTACGTTTCCTGATATGTATGTGTGTTTGATTGGAAGGGTGCATATGGATGGAGATGTATGTATATGCCCCTATTGCCATGATACACCAATCAATCAAAGTCCTTACAAATAGATATAAAGAGAGCCAATCGTACTGGGAGTGTACATGCACATATAAACACGTTGGCACTGTATCAGCATATATATTTATATATATATATATATATATATATATGTGTGTGTGTGATTGTGTGTGTGTGTGTGTGTGTGTGTGTGTGTGTTCATATGTCAAAGTTCCATTCTACGCATATTTTAACACATCAGCTTCCGTATTCATAAAGACGACAACGAAATTAAGTATAGATACAAATTATGTAGCAAGATTGTTTTGTAGTACTTTCTAAGGCCGTTGTATGCTGATGATCATCTATGTACACATACATATTCGATTGATACATATCCGATTGCCGAGTCTGTTTGCTGTACAGTCCAAGCTAATAGTGGCACACTAACCACCATAGCAATCGCATTATGCAAATTCTCCAGGTATACAACGAGCGCCAGCAGATAGTCGACTATCGTGCAAAACAATTACTATCATATGCAGGTACTCAGCGATATATGATGTACGTATAAATATAATGCAGTATTCAAGAAACCTCTCAAGCTAACGACACATATTGTTTTGCATCATAGGTGGAACCAGAGGACAAACTTGTTCTCCAGATACAAAAAAAGAAGCTTCTAGGCCATGGACTCGTTGGGGAGGCCGTTGTGCCCAAGTTGGAGGAAAAGGAGGAGATGGAAGGTATAGCTTTACATCAGGATCCTAGGACCGCATGTGTTCTTTGTTATGTGTGTAAATTCTATCAGAAATTTTAACCGTCTTCGCTGGATACGCCAGTGTGCACGTGCATGGTTGAGTATCGTCGTATGTACCAAAAAGCTTACATGTATTCTATATAGATATCTACAAAGCACTATATATATATATATATAATATATAGTATCTGTGCGCCGAGCAGTTGCATTTTGCTGTAGTAGGACAAAGTGTTGGTCATTCTCTGCTTCGAGGCTTGATTCTCAGGCAAAGAAAGGAGTACAGTTAACCATGTACACCCGAAACACTGTCGACCTTTGGTAGTTAGATACCTTTAAATTGGCAGGCTCTGAAACACGTCTGATTCTCCACTCACTGCATAGTAGACCAACCTCTTACCAGAATGCTACTTGCAGAATCCTGCTCTTCCATGATACATATATTT
>NW_014040441.1:133357-136059 GCF_001186125.1 Sphaeroforma arctica JP610 | reverse complement strand
GAGTGTACGCGCATAGATATTCCATATGATATATGATTCTACAATGAGTGAATATGTGTGGAAACTACTTATATCTGCACACATGAAAAAAAACAAATCACCCCCGCACACCACTCTGCTACAAACAGGTCACCCGTCTGATGAACGCCATCAACTTCACGAGCGACAAGAAAGAGGTGGTGGCGATGTTCGCAGGGGCTGATCGCAACAACGATGACGATATCGATTACAATGAGTTCTCAGATGTATGTGTCTACTGTACAGTGTGAAAGCTATGACACCACTTTCAATTAGCCGAATGATTGGCTTGTATCTGTATAGTTACAGTTATAGTATTGAACTACTATATAGTGGATGTCTGTTATGTATACTTTTCATAATGTTAGTCGACGTGCGTATGACCGGATTGATCTGAGTTGTTGAGACGCTACACACTGTTTCTCCAATATCTCCCAACTGTGTTTGCATGTATTCGCCATTACTAGTGTTTTCTAAATTAAGTCACCAATTTATACCAGAGCTGTGTGCTGCGAATGTTTTTAATATATTATTTGTATCGACCTATTTTCATAGGGAAAGACATTGGTCATATCCGGCATATCAGAAGGATATGGGCAAATTGTTTAATTGCTAACATGGTTACTTGACTTTGCACATAAACACCACAACTGCAGATGTGCAACAAACTGTTCCTTTCCGATGATATTAGAACTATATTTACCAAGTACTCCTCCGATGGTGAGATGTCTGCCGCCCAGTTTGCACAGTTTTTGAAGGAAGAGCAGAAAGAAGACGCGTCCGAAGAGCGTGCCGTAAATCTGATCAAGAAGCACGTGGCGATGTTTGGACTCATCAATTCCGAGGTACGTATATGTTTGTGTGTATTTGTACATGCATACATATATATATATATATATATATATATTTATATTTATACTTATTTTATATTTATATTTATATTTATATATATATATTTATATTTATATTTATATATATATTTATATATATATATATATTTATATTTATTTATAAAAATATACATATTTATATATATATATCATTTGTAAAGTACGTGGGAACCCGTGACCTGAAATCATTCCTGAAAATTCATCTTCTGGTTCTTCTATTCTTCTGTTTGTAGACGCATTTCCAGCAGATATAAGTGCTTTACTGCACGACTTCCTCACTCAGTGATATCTTACCACACCATACACAAACGCCTAGCAATACACACACGTCCTACACCATCTCCATTTGTACGCATCTTTTGCACATTGCAGATGCGATTGACGCCCGAAACCATGGCAGCAGCCACCTCAGAAGCGACCAAGTTCGATGCGATGGAGTTCCAGTCTTATCTGGAGAGCAGCGATGCCTCGGCATACAACCCACAGTCCACTGTGTTTGTTGAGGACAGCATGTACAGCCCCCTCTCCCACTACTTCATCAACTCGTCGCACAACACCTACTTAATGGGTGACCAGCTGGTATGGTGCAATTGCATTTGTGCGCATCTATATGTAATTTTGCATACATGTAATACTTTGCTATCTGTATATCTACGCTATTATACATTTATATATATGCCAATACTACATAAGGTAGTCTAACATGTGTATACATATACATATAATTCATATCGCAGCAGCATAAACGACTTCTATCCCACTACTTTAGCACGTTTCATCCTCCTATTTGATGGTTGACAAGTCGGTGTTTCATGGCATTGCGTAAGTGTCTGTGTGGTTGTAGGTAGCATGTTTTTTTGATTTTTTTGAAGCGTGCTCTGAATATGTTGCGTTGTATATACGTGCGTGTAGGTAGCATGCTCTCATTTTCATAAAGACGTATCCTGTGGATGTGCCTTACAATGTGGAAAGGTGAGATATGACAATTTCCTATATATCTGTAGCTAGAGGTTGTATTATATATCCCACACACAGTATCGCGATTCTTTTTAGAGCAACATTTTTTGTATATAGTACCTTATTAGATATATGTATATATGTAATCTATTTTTCCGTGTATGTCACGTTCATTCAGTCATACACAGAGAGAGAACAAATTATCAGATCCTCTAATCACGGAATGCGCATGCTTGGTCTACTATGCATTACCTCGACACATGACTATACACACGGCCCTGCAGTCACTACTAATCAGTATTTAAACCTATGTGTGGAAATACTCCACAACTTCATGCCGAATTCGTCGGACTAGCATTGCCTCTGATATATATATATATATATATATATATATATATATATGTATATATATATTATTCATAGATGTGTATAAAGTGAGTGAGTAGAATCATTTCTGGTGGGAGTATATTTCAATGGATTCTTACGACTGTACAGAAAGATGATTCTTCGGTTGAAGCATATGTGCGAGCTCTGCAACAAGGTTGTCGATGTGTCGAGATGGATTGCTGGGATGGCGACGACGACTACGATCATGAACCCGTTATTTTCCATGGGCACACGCTCACCAGGTAATAAAAATGTACACAACTGCTCCCAGGTATTAAAATATAAATTACTGTTTATATGTATATATTATATTGTGTGACTCTGTTTGTATGTATGCATATATATATATATATATATATATATATATATATATATATATATATATATATATATATATATATATATATATATATATATATATATATATATATATATATATATATATGTGTA
>NW_014040441.1:122714-133254 GCF_001186125.1 Sphaeroforma arctica JP610 | reverse complement strand
ATATATATATATATATATATATATATATATATATATATATATATATATATATATATATATATATATATATATATATGTGTGTGTGTGTGTGTGTGTGTGTATGTATGTATGTATGTATGTATGTATGTATGTATGTATGTGTATGTATATATTTGTATTTGTATGTATATATATGTGTGTGTGTGTGTGTGTACTTTGGCATGTAAAACATTCCTGAACAATATGTGTACTTTGTGCTGATACATACATATTTTTATGGACAATCATACACGTTTTTTTGACCTGGTAAACGAATAGTATCATAATTTATTTGTCTAATCTGCATCGCGGATGTACTCTTCCCTGCTATCTCGTACGTTTTATTAATCACACCCGTCGATACACACATTGACTGCACAGCAAAATCCTGTTCAAGGACGCTCTCAGAGCCATTAAAAAGTACGCCTTTGAGGCCAGCGACTACCCCGTGTTGCTGTCCATTGAAAATCACTGTACTCACGATCAGCAGGTATTGTATAAATATAGACATGTATGGGTACATATGCACTTGTGTTCCTATTACTTGCTGCACACATCCATGTCTATATTTATATGTGTATTTATATTTATATAAGTACCAGTCTAAATTTAGCATGGTTTCGATTCAAGCGTCTTCCCCATATTGCTGTCTAGCACCCACTATGCGCAGGTGTTGATAAGTGTAGATATATTTGCATTCGTGAATATAAGTGCTTCCGCATAGACATCTATACACAAATACATATTTATTCAGGTGAAAGGTTTCGGGGCGAACAGTTGACCTGTGCCAGTGGAAGTGTGCTGATAGAGCACGTGTTTGCATTGGCTATACTTCACTACTAATCACACTGCCTCGCTCACCATGAAAACACTGCAGCCGCATTCATTTACATGTAATCTGTATGTCTGACACTATGCCTTCGTATACATCTGACTCTCCCACCAATCACAACTTCACTTTCAGCGTAAAATCACTACAAAATTATTCACTCGTGCACTCACATAATTCGAATAGGACTAACACAATTTCTTCTCGCATCACTCGTATCAGGTTAAAATGGCTAGACATCTGAAGGAAATTCTGGCTGACTATCTGTACTATGTACCGCATCCCGAGGATGAACCATCCTTGCCCTCTCCGGCCTTCTTCAAGAACAAGTTCCTAGTCAAAGGAAAGAAGGTAGGTCGCATTTTAAGTTTTCATTTAATCTCAAAATACGGAGAGAAGGCAGGGCGTGAATCAAGTATACTGTTCGGCATTGTATGCCTGAACTATAATCATAAAGATATTCATTTAGTCAACGCCAGTCTTTTCATATGCATGGTTTGAGTTTTTCTATTACGGATGTAGCAGAATAAAATATTGAATTACTATTTGCCTGAAAGCTGATAGTGCGTTGAAAATAATTTTCGGTTTTAACGAACGTACAGCTGAAACCCCCAGCCGCAGACAGTGCAAAGGCGGGCGAGACAGTCTCGAGTGAATCATCCGAAAGTGAGACCGAGGGCAGTAAGGGTAGGTTTAAAATGTCTCTACGTTCACTTCTATAATATGTCTGAAGTAGGTTTTGTATAAATAGTGCGTTTTTCACTAGTATGATATGTTTGTAGTAGGGTATATATATAATTAGTCTGTGCTTGACTATCTCGACTGGGTGAACATTCAGTAGGGTACTTATGTATATGTTTTAGATTGCCTTAATGTACACGTGTGCTTGCATTGCATGCAGGTTTTCTTGATATACATGCATGTATTGCCCTGTAACAAGCGAGCGCCAATATAGTTGAATAATCCGGACAACGTCCATTGTCACTTCACGCTATTGCAGGAAAAGGAGTAAAGACTCCCAAGCCAAAGATGGCCGAGGAGCTCTCAGATCTGGTCACGCACATGCAGGGTGTGCACTTCAAGGACTTCGCAACTAGGTATGCAACGTGTTGTATACGTATTTCCCCATGTACCCATTACATGCAAAGTGTTTACTCTATGTACTTCAAATCATGAGATGCGATGAATTGGTATCATCTCTTGTACTCGATAACATGGAACATGTGCACTCCGAAGAAGATAAAAATTGCGTTGTAGCACATATAGATCTTCCTCGATTTATACTACATGCTTTACAACAAGGTGTGAGCTGAAGCACCTGGATAGCTCTCACGCACTTAACACTATGTAAAGTGTTCACTGTACGGTTTTCAAATTGAAGTGTGTATAACTACATGCTCAGATACAAGAAATAAGGTTCATATCGACTTTCCATGTTTCCCATGTGCTGGCTATATCAGTAAAGCGCGCATAAATGTACATTTCAAACATTTCTTTGGCAAGGTTTAGCCCTCTGAATACTGTGTAGTTTAATTATGAGCGAGGAAAACGTATGCGGATGGGATTCGGCATCATAATCGCAAAGGTCATTTGAAAGCTTCACGGGTGTATGTTACATTCCTTTTTTAGACTGATGATGCACCTATTTTTCTGTTTTTTAATCCTTGTCTCTTGTTTTCTCATCTATTGATTCAGTGCATCGGAGGGCAAATGCTATAACATGTCTTCGTTCGGCGAATCTAAAACCAAGAAGCTGTCGTCAGAGAATCGCCTCGGCGTAAGTGATGGTGCATCGCTCACCCGAAAAATTCTGTCATTGTATTCCGCACTTACTTCATAGCTTCATACAATCCATCGTACCGTATGCGTTGGTTATGTGTAGGAAAGTTTAAGGCCGCCGCCGTTTCATCACGTGGGTTGTGTATGCATATATGGACATACGTGTTAAGATATCTACTTTATTATGCACCCAACCTGCAACAGGTCTATGTGGGGGCGTATATATACATAGTAAGGTTTTTGTCCACAGCACAATCCCCGTCTTTCGAGTTTATAGTCTACCTCTGCGTATGGGACTACCAAGTACCGATAGCTATATCCAACTTAGATGCAGAAAAATTAGGCAAGTTTGTGTATGCGCGGTGTATATATGAATACATATACAACTGCTTCGTTCGACGATGGTGTCGCATATACACTCATCTCTTGCCTCATACGCCGTGCGCATCGCAGTGGATCAAATACAACACCCGCCAACTCAGTCGCACGTACCCGGGCGGCACAAGGGTTGACTCGTCCAACTACGATCCTACTATGGCCTTCAGAGCTGGTTGCCAGATCGTTGCTCTCAACTTCCAAACAGCGGACGGACCATTCCAGGTATGTATTGATGATTTTGTACTGTTTGTGAGTGTTTATATGTCCGTGTATTTATTGGTTTATAGGTTCGTTGGTATCTAACATTCATTTGGCAGGGTTGTTCTCGTCGGACAGTTTGATATAAATAAAACACCGAAAGTAAACAACACTGTCATCCTATATTCTTATGTTCAATCATGTTTGCGTATCTCCCCACTCTCATCTCAAATCTTTGATGCACTCCGTATACTATAGGTGAACAGTGCGTTCTACAAGCAGAACGGTGGCTCCGGATACGTGCTCAAGCCTGAGTTCATGCGCTCGAAGAACCCCACACTGGCGCACGTACGTTTGCTCTGGAATGAACATTCAAAAACCCTCAATTTTTGTGTGCATTTTCCATTTGAAATGCGAAATTTTCTGTGTACGTATATATATTAATAGTACGTAATCATCTGTGTGTAAGCGTGTAGTGAATGTCTTAGTTTTGTGTATCCAAATGGTTAAAATTCGTATTCTTGTGTGTAAATATAGTCACAATTCACAACTTACAACTCACAACTCACAATAGAGTACTCACAACAAGTATGTATAGTTGAGATGCAGAATGTCCGCATCAACAGCATAGCAGACTACCGCACCACGTTCCATGCACATAGGTTCTAGATCTAATAATGTTTTATATAATACAATATTCCCTATGGCCACAACAGGGCAAGATGAAGATAACAATTCGAGTGATCAACGGTAGTCGCATACCTAAGCCCACGGGAGATGACAGTAAGAGTGAAGTGGTCGACCCCATTGTTAAGATTTACCTACACAACGGTGAGGATGACGACGACATCCCTACCTATAAGACTGCTGTCAAGAGCCAAGGTCTAAATCCGCGATGGTATGATGTTATATCATATCCTAAGTTGATGTTTACAAACCTACATATAAACAAGCTGTACATTCGTATAATACATATAGATGCGCGTGTGTGTGGATATACATGTATATATTTCATATACATACGTACATAAACAAATCTATGAATTTATATATATATATTTATGTGTGTGTGTGTGTGTGTGTGTTTGTGTGTGTATTTATGTGTATATGTATGTATTATATATATATATATATATATATATATCTGCATATTTGCATATTTGTGTGGTGTGTGTGTGTATTTATATGTATGTATGATTTTACATTTGTGTACATGCATGCATGTATGTATGTATGTATGTATGTATGTACATATTATGTATATATATATATATATATATATATATGTGTGTGTATATGAATATATGTATATATGTATATGTATATGTATATGTAAATTTTACACGGGTATAATTTTTACATATATAAGTACATAAACATACATGTACGGCATATCAGACAAACATATATATTACATCAGCATATAGCTTGTTCTCTAAACAGATAAGATATTTATATTCATAGTCATGCTATACTTACCATTCATATCTCTATCCACCACAGGGATGAGACAACCGACTTCACACTCGAGAACTCACTATGGCCCACATCAGTGCTGCGTTTCATAGTACGCGACGAAGATTTGGGATCGGACGACTTTATCGGCTACTGGGCATGTCCTACCAATCAGCTGATGCAGGGCTACCGTATGCTCCCACTCAGTGCTGACAATGGTTTCCCCTTACTACATTCCTACTTATTCGTTCACATCGCCGTTGAGGAGCTGGCTTAAATTGTATAACGACTTGTAATATTCATTGTACTGGTAATAAATAATGTAGCTGATAGAATTTTCCTTTTAAGGGATGAGGAATTGGCTGGTTCGGACGCCTGTCTGATGCAGATAGACAAGTTTGAAAGTATAGACTTTCATGCGATACACGTGGGTTTACAGTGAGTTAGAACTGATAGGTGGATTATGCGTGAATCACTGCAGAGCAGCCGCATGCATATACTAAGTGCTGGCGACGGGCTAACCTATCTACATTTGTAGTTATTTGTTCACGGCTGGCGACGGGCTAACCTATCTACATTTGTAGTTATCTGTTCACGGTAGCATCGAAGACTATGGCCTGAAAATATAGCCGTTCTGCTTTGCTTAATTGAGCGTAGTCCTGCGCAAGCTACATGTTTACACAAACGAGTGTCCCCAATGGTATCAGTGCACATTCTAAAGAGGAGATATCTGAAATACTTCCTACACAATATCCTATTGGATGTGGAAAACTAGGCACGGTATACGCATGAGCTTAAGAACGTATAAACTGTTGTAGGATTCCATATGCTGTTGTTGCCCTGCCGTATGTTCCCCATGGGTGTGGTCACTACCAGCTCAATATTATCAGAAAAAAACTTTATAAAAAAGCTGCTCAGAATACATGAATATTGATGAAGTACAAGGAAGGGTTGTATATATTACATGATATACATTGAGGTGCAGAATATAATAAACAATCAAATCCTAGAATATTTGTACCACTGGGGTCATACGCAGTTTTATGCATCTGTTAATATATATTTGTGCTGCCGTGCGTGTACACACCCATAAAAATCACTCATATGAACGCTCAACGAAGATTAGTGTTTCTCTGAGTTTGAGTTTCCTGCCAGGAATCGACATGGTGAGTGAACACACGATTGATACCGAATGGATAAGTTGAACTAGTTGGACATGGATATAGGTGAGCTAGATTTGGATAGTATTACTCGATGTTTGAGTTTCCTGCCAGGAATCAATATGGAGACTGAACTGGTTGAACGTGGGTAGGGGTGAGTTAGATTCATTGTTGGCTAGTACGGAACACGCCACGATTTGAGACAATATGAGTGAATACATAGTACGTATCAAGGTATGGCAATGGATAATAGTCTATAACACGGTTAACACCGTTCCTGACAAATAGTACACAACAAGCATAACAAACGCAGTACATACTAAAAGGAGATCTCAATTACAAAGGGTATATATGATCAGCAATTATTTATATATTTCTCGGAACAAGCCACGATTTGAGTCAACATGAGTGAATACACAATACGTAACAAGGTATGACACTGAAGAATAGTCTAAAACACCGTTCCACCGTTCCTGACACAGAATACATAAAAATCGTAGCAAATGCAGTACATACTATAAAAGGAATCTCAACTATGAAGTGTATTGATTAACATGATTATTTGTATATTTCTGCGAGATCGGCAACGCCGATGACTTATTCTGTGTACGTGGGCGCGACCTTTGTTTCACTCTCCCAGTCATCTTCAGAGAACTTGCCAACCTTATTGATATTCCAAATACTACTCCTGTTATCATCGTAAGGAGAGGTGTTATCCTCGAAACTGGAGGTACCCAAGATCGTCACGTCGCCTTCAAACGGGCTAACGGGCAAGATAGACCACTGGCTCCATACAGCTCCACTACCGCTGTTCAAACACGTATTATTGATAAACTTGCCATTCAGCGTCATCGTGGATCCAGCGGGATGATCATCTGAAGCGATTACACCACCACGCCCACCACTGACGTTATTCTCGTACGTACCCAATAAAGTCAAATTACCACCTTCATACATTGTAGTCATACGTACAACACCGCCGCGTGACCCGTAACCCTCTTCAACCGCTTCATTGCCCTCGAACGTTCCATCCAAAACCATATTGCCTAGAAGCCCAAAGATGTGGGTAACAGCTCCCTGGTTAGCCCTGTTATTCTTGAACACCCCCTTAATATTAGTATCGCCCTCAATCCACTCGAACATCAACGCCGCTCCTCCTGTGTGCAAAGAAGGCATGAATGCACTGTTGTTCGTGAATGTACCCCCAATATCCATGGTGTAGTCTTGACCCAGGTACTTCACAGTGACGGCTCCACCATAGTATCTGAACTCTACATCCGTTCTGACTGCGAGATTCGTGAATTTGCAGTCATCGTCGATTAGTATGTTCGCTCCGTTACCCACCCAGACAGCCACTCCACTATACTCACTCAACATGTCGTAGACATTCATATTCTTCAAGGTTAGACCAACACGACCTTCTGGCGTGATGGCCTCATCTCCAGGGGTGTGCAGCATGGCCGCTCGAACACCGTCAGATGATGTGACGTCGAAATCGCTCATGACGATGTTCTGGATATAAGTGTTATCTTCATTCATGGGTTCAAGCATGGCACGCAGAGGGTCGTCGAACGTGGCGACCAACTTCGCCTTCGTACCTTCGCAGGTTTTACCCTCAAACGTCAATCCTATTAAAAACTCGATCGGGGCGTCCACATTAAGCGTGTTCCCGATTGTAATTGTATCGCCCTCTCCTGAAGCTCCGATAGCAGCAGCTAAGGAGTCGTAGCAGACATTAGCTCGCACTGCACCTTCACACGAACATGCGTCGACGGTTACTTGGCGTGTGTCTAGCGCTGTGGTAGTGGCTATAAGCGCTGTCAACGCGGTTGCATAGGAATAGACGGACATTGTAGAAAAATGAATACCGAAGTAGTTTTGATAATATATAAAAAGTAGTAGTGATTCTTTTCTCACCCAACTCTTGCACTGAACAACGAATCTAAAGCTATACGACATATATAGAGTTCATCATTTTATTTTATTTTACTTTTTTTTAGCTTTTTCTGGGCCGCATGAATTTCAGAATTTGATGTCACAAGACTCAAGAGTCAAAACTAAGTACTATTTTTTTTAGTGTTGTTGAGAGTTGTGACTGCTGAGAGCCTGAAGTAGTCCTGAAATGCTGAAAAGTCCCTCACACTCTCTCAGTCTGTCAAGTGTCACACATGTGACATTGTGAATCAGTGAGTGCGAGTGCGAGACTTAAGAGTTGAGACTTGTGTCTTGGTGAGTTGAGACTTGAGAATCTAAGTTTGGTGTTCACGCCCACGGCGGTCCACCCCAGAATTGAGACTTGGGCGGGCGCCGGGCGGGGCCGCTCTGTCCACATTTTGTTTCGTTTTGTATTCTAAAAAAATATGTAAAATATAAAATATAAAATAAACATACACAGTTACACAGAGGTCGCAGACGTTTACAGCCTGCAGCAGTGCAGGTCTGCAGTCTGCAGGCTTGCAAGAGAGTATATAACAAAATCCAGCTCTACATTCTGTAGAGGACAGTAAAGTACTTAAAAAAAAAATTTAAAGAGTTAAAAAATTAAAGACATTTTGCATTATTTTATTTTATATTATTCTACGTAAGCAAACATAAATATCATTGGATTTTTATCCTGGTGGCAAATGTTTTTGTTTTTTTTATACAAAAATAGAATGCACGCGGGGCCCGCCGGCCGCCCGGCCCTTGTGCCTCAAGAAGCCAACATCCCAACTTCCCGTTACCCGCGTGTTCTCGACTCGACGAGGTTTTGTTTTATATTTATTATTTGTTTTGTATGTCTTGTTTTTGTTTCTATTTTACTCCCTCTTTTGCAAAGATTCGTTTTTTTAGTTTTTATGCGCTCGCTTGACACTCTTGTGAGTGAGTTGAGTAGTTGTCACTATGCTTTAATGCTTGTTCAAAAGATCTGCTTATATTCACGATTGCTATTGGACTTTGGCTTTGTATCGTTGATGTTTTTATATCCGTCACTACTACATACTGCATTTACTTATGTACGAGTAATGAGTTATGACAGACTGAATATTGATGACTTGATGTCAGTGGCTGACTGTATATTTATAGTGACTGACTGTGAGTGTGAACTGCGAGATTGTATTTAGGCTTTGGTGAAGTTTGGAGTGTGGAATGTGGACTCTCTCTCTCTACTCTACTACTGGTACATAGAAGAAGTGTGATCTGCATGACTGTTGACTGAGACTGTGAGAGACTTGACTCTGCAGATGCCAGATAGAAGGCGTAGTTAATAGTCCACAATGAATACTAACAGTGGGTCCTCGCAACTTGTGCCTGACCGTAATAGAAAAAAAAATGTGACATCTATCGAGTGGACATACATAAAGGTCATCTTATTCGCCGAGAGGTTTTTGGCTGATCGGACTATCTGTTATGTCCATTATTCTCCTGTTGGTATTCCAGGCCTGCAACCCACAATATTGTGAACGTATTGTAGTGATGATTCGTGCGGTCTTATCGACGTCAAACAACTTTTTATACTTGCGTTCAGTTGCGCTAGTCGTGGTTGTAGGCTTGTAGCTTTGCATATATTATAAACTGTACGCACATAATACTACATTCTAAAATACTGTGCTTTTTTTGTGATAAGAAATCGAGAGTCTGTGTTGCTATGACTGTGTGCCTATAAAGTATATGACAGAAATAAAAGAGAGTTTGGTTGATATCAGTTTTTATACCAATTGAAGTAGTCTTTTGTAGAAAACACCAATGTATAATACTTGCTAAAAGAAAAATCACGCCTCTGTGCGAATGAAAAGGGACATTCATTGAAGTGGACAACTAAAAAGTGGACAGGTTGTGAGGACTGACTGTACTGAACTAGAAATAGAAATAAACGAATGTGGTCGTATCCAAGATATCTAGTATTCATGGAAAAAGCGCAAGCACTTGTGCCTCGGTACATTGAGCTGTGGCAAAAGCGGCAAGCTGGTTGAATATGGCAGAGACATCGAAGAGGGTAAAGTTCGTAGCAAAACTGAATGTGCCCACAAAGGGTTGACGGAAACTCTTGCGTTGGAGAGGTGGAACGTCTATCAGATGAGGTTGACGGGCTGCCTCCGTGCCTGAGGTGTATTTGTATAATGGGCAATGTATATGCGGATGAGCCTGTTGATCAACAGTGTCAACTTTTTCATGCTGTTTGATGCGAAGGCCAATCAGGTGAGAGGCGATGTAATAGCCGGGCTTCCAAATTTAGACTCTATGATGTAAACGTACTCTTAAGCAGTACGTGAATTATAAACGTACTCCTAATAGTACGAGGAACTTAAGTTTCCTAAATGGTTTTAATGGTTTTATCATTAAAAGGCCCCAGTAAAATACCAAACATACGGGTTGGTCCAATTCTATTAATAGAACTATATTTACTTTCCAACTTTATAGGTTTCTAGTGACTAATAACGTTACCTAGTTGATCCTCCGATCAGCCAACCAGATGTATCAGTCTGATGAAGGCTAGGTTGGCAATTCTTGATAAGTGGCAAGTTACTGGTTGAGACAATAACTAAGGACATCAAGAGTAATTTTCCTTCTTTTTTTCTTTTCTTCTAATGATGATATTTTATTAGTCTCTCAGATTTGCCCCAACGAAACAAACCATAGTTTCTATTAGAGTGACAACGAAACACTAAATAAAATTCCTTCGGCGGAAACAGTACTGAGAGGATGAAGTCTCACAATCCCTCTGTAAACTTCGATGGAAATT
>NW_014040441.1:105933-114519 GCF_001186125.1 Sphaeroforma arctica JP610 | reverse complement strand
GTAAAAGAACAAGTTGAGAAATGACTAGCAGATGGTGTTATAGAAACAACTATCAACAAACGCCAGTTAACTTGGCACTGCTAGTCGTAGACCAACATAACTCTGACGGATCGTTTAAGAAAGTCAGAGTATCTTTAGATGAGTCCAATAAATATATTATTGCCGACTCATAGCTTCCACTTACCTCGTAGTAACGAGCTAATGCGAAGGATGGAAGGTGTTACAGAGTTTACAACTATAGACACTTCGCTGACTACCTTAAACTTTTTGGACACTTAAGATGTCATAAAGGCAAACTAGGAGACTTGTGGACTAAAGAGTGTGATGACGCATTTAAAGCGCTCAAACACGCAGTCCAACAAGCCCCAGTTGTACAAGGGCCAGTCGATGGCGTGCGACGCATCAGACTTAGCCTTAGGAGGAGTATTATATCAGATTATAGATAACAAACCTAGATATATACAATTATTTAGTCGAGCAATGAATGCTTCACAGTTGAATTATCCAACTGTTAAACAAGAGCTATTAGCTATAGTGGCAGCTCTAACACACTTCCGAGATTACTTATACGGAACAGCATTTACGCTGATGTGTGATCAAAAATCTCTTCAATATATGAAAGAGATGAAACCCGACTCGCAATTACTGAGTCGCTGGCATGATACAATATCAAAGTTTTATTTTGATATAAAAGATCTGCCAGGTATACATAACCATTTAACGGATATGTTATCACGCTTCGTAAAGGACTTCAATAAATCCGTACGTGAGCTACTAGCTACTGACTGGAAGTGTGATCCCAGGTGGGTTGAACTGGCTCAAAAGATATATGCGCCACATACCATAGATATGTTTGCTGCACATCATAATGCACAACTATCGAATTACGGGACTTTAAATCATCCTATGGGAGACGCCTTTCAAATAGACCTCTCCCAACATAATGCGTGGGCTAATCCACCATGGCAGTTAATTGCCCAGCTATTAAATTATGTTCATATACAAAGCTACCATCACGTTGTATTGCCCATTACGGAGTAAAGATCCATGGCTCAATAAATTGATCAGCATGATTCAATGCGAGCCAAGGCTAAACCAACAGAATACGTGCTACATTTCGTTAGCTATACACCCCGAGCAGGGATATTTGAAAAAAAAAAATCAATTTCCACTGATTTCCGATTTCCATTTAGCGCACCCCCCTTTATAACAATATTACTTTTTAATAATAATATTTTTGTTGCCTTTGCATAAAAATGTTTAACTGTTGGAAGAGTAACGACTAACGAGTCACGACTACAATTGGGATATGTAAAAATGTGGGGTGAACTGGGGTCTCCATGGGGCCTGAAGGCTAAGCTCAATACGTTTTGCCTATATGTGATAAACTTTAAACGTAAACGTAAAAAGTAATTAGGACTATATTAAGGATAAACTTTTAACGCAAACGCTTATTTCTTCCGCGTTTTAATTGGGAACGTAATGAGGTTAGCCTGGAGGCCTACATATCGAATGGCCTGAGTCCTGACCCCTGGGCCCTTGGGCCTGGGCCTTGAGCCTCGAGGAGTCAAGGACGTCTTCGAGTTCGATGTTAGATTATTTGCGTGACACACTAGTCCACGACAGAAAAGAACAAGATGATGACACAAATAGATATTGAAAGTATAAAAATAAAAAAACTGGTTCTTTTTATACAAATAAATATAGCATTGTTATTGGACAAGAAAATAGCGGTAACTCCAGAAACTGGGATCTACCGCTCACCCCCCCCACCCCAAAAAAAGTTGCCTCTGATTTGGTGTGTTCTTGTATTTTGTTTTATATATTTATTTTAACAATAAAATACAAAACAAATACAAAAAAAAAGATCGGTTACAAGGTGTCATAGACTGGTTTCTCAGTGAAGACATTGATAAGGCCTGATTTTCCATAAAGAAATATTGGGAAAATTTTGCCCTAATAAATATTCAGGTATATTTTGGTATATTTTCTATGAAATATTAGAGCGCTATATTTCATGAGAATTTCGAAATTCATGCGAGATTGTATTTGAGATATTGTAGAATATTCGCACAGTATTTTTATACTTTCAGTTGGCAAATGCGCGAATGCACAAGATATTCTAATATGGAATCGAAAAAGTGATGGAACATTTGGATTGGTAAAAATTAACCCGAGCCCTCCCATTGGCAGTAGTGATTCCATGATTTTTTTTTTGAGATTTTGCTTTTTTTTTTGGCGCGTAAATTGTCGGTCTTTTGAAAGGGATGTCATGTTGTCAACGTGCATAAAAGCTGGAGTAAATCCTAAAATCGAATACATCATTCTCTACTATAAGTCAAAAAAAGGGTAGACCCTCTTTTTGACTTATGGTAAAATATACAACAAAACAAAATATTGTTGTGTATTTTTTGGATTGAATCTGACATAATTTGGGAATGGCAAAACACCCGAAATCGTGAAATCAGAAAATTACGAGGCTTAAAAATTATGAAAGTCATTTCCCATAATTTCCTGAATATTCAGAATAACTGTTAAAATTATGGATCTTGCGAAGAAGGATCGAAATTAGTTAACGGAGTAAAGTGTTTTACTCATTTCATATTTTGTTCCCCAATATTTCCTGAAGTTGGCAAATCCGGCCTAAGAGTCAAGTCTCAGTGAAGACTGTTCACTGTAGAGTGTAGACTGTAAATACTAAATAGTGTAGAGCAGTAGACTGTAGTCTACACTACAGTGTAGAACAGTTGACTGTAAACTGTATGTTTAAAAAAAATTTAGAGTGTAGAGTGAGTAGACTGTAGAGTGTGGAGTGTAGAACTGTAGACCTGTGTGTAGAGTGTAAATAGACAGTCGCCTGGACACGCAAAAGACAGTCACGCATGCAGGATTGCAGGTCGCAGAGGAGGGAACCACCGAATCAGTGAAACTCCCCCAGATTGAATTCAGAATTTGTGAATTACAGAGTTCTTTATGAATATAGAGTTAAATAAGACTCAAGAGATTCTAGAAGTAAATATTTAGAGTAGCCTCATTTCTCTTCTCTCTCTCTCTACTCCTAGTCTCTACAGACTCTACTAGACTGTGTATTTAACTTCATATTGTTATAAGTTGCAAGGCAAATAAATGATCCTTTAAACGTTTAAAATCAATTGTAGTATACTTTCATTTTAGTGTCCCGTTTATACTTGTAGGGCCATATTCCAGGTTAGGCAATAAGCACATACATACCAACATTTTGTTCTGACGACACATTCTGATATTGAAAACTGAGACCAAACGTTTTGCAATAGGTGCAATATTCAGGCCACAATATACAGGCTAAAATATAGCAAAATACGTTGCAACGCTAAAAAAAATCTTAAAGTATAACGGGGGCAAATCGACCATCAAAATTTCCCTACTTTGCACCTGAAACCATGAAAAGGCGTTGTGAAACTATTCACAATTGACACAAAGTGAAAAATAGGACAATTCATGACAGGTAGGACGCCTTAAAAAATGTACCTATTTGCAAACCCATAGGACTATATTAAGAATAAACTATGAACGTAAACGCTTATATTTTTATTCTATTTTTGCGTTTTAACGGGAAATGTAATGAGATTGGCTCTCAAGTCTCAGAGCAGAGAGTTAGAGACCCTCTAAAATTTCCTCCGCCCAATATTTGATGTTGTCTGCTCCTATTCTCTATAGAGAGTAGAAACATGTGGCATGTGTGATGTGGCCCATGGGGCCGAGTGAGGCTATGCCCCTCTCGGCCTCTCCTGTTGTCTATATACTCTCTCTGAGTCTAGTAGAGGGACTCTCTCTCTAGTCTCTACTCTACTAGAGAGAGAGAGAGAGTAGAGACACTAGTCACACAATTAAAAAAAACAAAAGGCAAGGGCAAGGAAAGTACCCCAGATATCCACACTCCAAACTCCAGAGTCCATAGTGTGACAAGATTCGAAATTCAAAAAAAAAATTGTTCATATGACGACAACCATTGTGTGTCCTTCACCTCCTCTTTTCTTTGAGAGAATCTCGAAAGATAGAAAGAGAGAGAGAAAAGAGTTCAACTTGCATATGACAACTGCTGAGAACGTGTCGGTGTGTAGTATATAAGGCTTACACTCGTGCTGAATTCTCGTTGCAAATAAATTTTTTAATATCACTATGCAATCCAGCTTGTTCGCCATAGCGTCCGCCGTAGCTAGGATAGCCCCAGTCATAGCTGCTGGTATGGAAAACGTCTGCACTCTGGGACCTTCATATTGGTGTACATCAGAGGCAAATGCAATTGAATGTAGTATTGGCGACCCCGAAGTAGATTGTCAGAAATACTGTGATGATCTGGTCGATAGTCCATTCTGTGGCATGTTAGATCCTTGTACATTGGGATCTAGCTACTGGTGCGCCACTGAAGAGAATGCCGACGAATGCAACATCGAAAATCCCATCGGTGATTGCGAAGATTACTGTAGCGAACTTGAGGATTCACCGTTCTGTGTACCACTTGCTGAGTCAAATCCGTGCACCCTGGGCGCTAGTTATTGGTGTGCAAACAAAGATAATGCTGGCGAATGTTTCATCGCGGATCCAGAGAGTGTGTGTCAACAGTACTGCGCTGATATTGTCTCGCCGTGGTGTTAGGAACGAGTAGGGAGTATAATGATACTTCAACTTACGTGTATAGTTGTATAAAAACATTACAACTCTATGTATATGCACATGTTTAGTCATATGTCTATTAAAAAGCGACGGTTTGCAACGAGTCAAACCGTCAATAGTCAGTTGACCATTTTGAGATTAAACCGCAAAGAATAAGTAGAAATTGAAAATATATTTGGATTGCATCGGTGTCGCCCAGCACAACTACCAGGGCAGCTAATGCCAACATACAGCCAACTCACAAAATACATACAGTGGGCTGCCATAGCAACATACGCGATCATCGATAGCGGGTTGTGATAGCATGCTGCTGCTTTCCAGTCAGTCTCAACTTGCCATATTACACACTGTCCTGATAACAAATACCCAAGGTACCTTGGTACGAAATTGTTCAAGATCGCTTTCGCCAATAAATAGTTTCAATCGAAGGTCTGAGGTATAAATGGCCACAGCTTTTAGTGGTCCAAACTTGTGCATCTACAAAAATGAGCTCATGCATCTGGAACTTCTCATAGACTCCTACAAAAGACTGAACTTCTTCTAGAACCTTTAAAACCCCCCCCCCCCAGTCCCATAGCCTCATCAAGAAAAGAAAGCAGGCTATGCCCGTTCCCTCCTGCACATCACAATACCAGCCGCGCAAGCCAATTCTTTCGCGTGACTCATTTTCCCACGTACACACACACAAACCTAGTCATCATCAAATGGAGATAAGTCGAATCTCCTCCTCTTCTGTTTTTACTAATATTTACTAATCCCACCACACTAAAAAAAAGCACGTATGTACATAAGTGTGATTATACATTCGTTTTCCTGATGTTCTCTAAATTGTATGTGAGAGCTTTCGAGACTATATCACAAGCCTGTACACCCTTCTTAGACACATCGAGAGACACCCCATCCACCTCTTTCTGAGCCAAAGTCAGTAACCGTTGCACTTGATCCTCGAGATGTGCGGCATTCTCTAATAGGGTTGCAGGCACTTGTGGCGGGTACATGCAGATAACAAGGTCGTCGACGAGCTCGGACAGGCCTTGAGACACGTTCTAGATATATAAAAAGAAGAGAGTGAGCTGTAGCATTGCACTCAATATAGGTACTACAGTCATATGTCAGTGGTCATTACATTCAATACAGGTACTACAGTCGTATGTCAGAGGTGTGGGATTCCAACACACCGGCACCATAAAAAAAGGGCACCATAAAAAAAGGAGAGAGTGAGCTGTAGCATCACATGCAATATAGGTACTACAGTCGTATTTCAGAGGTGTGGAATTCCAATACACCCGGCACATGAAATCCATCGTTTCGCACTTTGAAATATAATGTCAGGGTGTGCGTGTGTAGACACAGCACGGACTGCCGAGTCGATGTCGATACGAAAAGGTAGACAAATGCCTGCGCATATGCACCAGTACATACAATCGTAATGGTCACAAACACAAACGTAAACGTCCACATGTAAGGCCAGCTAGATTTTACATTTAGTATAAGCCTCACATTTGAACACACATGTTGAACACACATGTGTAATCTCGAATGACAAATCCATATGCGAAAAACTAGACATTCAAAGCTTACCGATATAGCATCGAGATACATGACGCCTTCGAAGCCTACGTTCTCACAATAGATTACAAAGCGGTCACGGACGGTTTTTACGGCTTTATCTGTGGCCTGGATGAGTGACGAAGGGTTGAAGTATGATTGACTATGTGGAAAGTGAGTGAAGGTGACGGTTAGATCCGTAGGACGCGGCTTTACCTGTGGCCTGGATGAGTGAAGAAGGGTTGAAGTATGATTGACTACGTGGAAAGTGAGTGAAGGTGACGGTTAGATCTGTTGGACACGGCTTTACCTGTGGCCTGGATGAGTGAAGAAGGGTTGAAGTATGATTGACTATGTGGAAAGTGAGTGAAGGTGACGGCTACATCGTTTGGGAGGTGCTACTTCGGCTTCAAAATTCAGTCCTTAGACCTGGTCTATTCGGTCTCTACAATCTGAATCTCTATGATCCAGTCAAAGTTATCCTAGATGTATGTGAATGAAGGTTGAAAACCCGGTATGCATTCTGCATGCCCATGTGAAATATATGCCACCAACGTCTAGTTCAATTAACTGAGCCTGAACTACACGTTCAACGTTCAAGTGTACACGCCAGGGGAGACTCTTGTACTCACGCAGTTCTACACATGGGAGCTCTTAGCAAATTAAAATGCTCAAAACATACGTACACACCTTACAAAGTCCCAAGGTTGCTGAAGCTGTATCCAGCTCCACAGCGCTCCAGATATCGTCTTGTACATCGTACTCGTCGTCACTGTCAGCATCGCTTGCATTTGTCGATGACGGGTTGCAGCCCTCGTCGAAGGCCTGAAATGGACAATTAAAGAGGAGAGAAGGATTGCATGTGAGACCGTTTCCGAGACTTTTTTCTTCGATGGGTGGTTATATCGATTCTGTGAATTCATATATTGCTTTTCTATTATATGATGTTTGATATTTTGCAATTGAGCGAGATATATATACTAGGATATGTACATGAAGCATGCCAAAGGCGGTGGCCTCGTACCATTGGCTGGCACGGAAGGAATACGCATACAGACTGAAGCATCCGTTTTGCATAGCACAGTTATAGTTTGTGCGTATGTGTTTTGTGAATACAAGGTCCATACAACGAACGATTAAACCACTTAGCAGATATATGCATACTCGTAGGAAGCAACATATCAAGCATACATGTATCTCATGCAAGAAGATATGTAATGTACAAGTTTACACCACAGATAAAATTATCTTGTTTGCATCTCCCTTATCCTGTGTGCATGCTCCACCAGTGCATCCTACAACAACTCATTAAAAATCCTCAACATGGCACACAGGCCAACACAGTAATATGCGTACAACCGACATATTTATATATTTATCTACATAACTCAAAACCTATCTGTATATACATTCATACACTACTTATATACATATATATATATATATATATATATATACACACACACATATATATATATATATACATATTACCTGGCTGGCTTCTTCCTTAGCCTGGGTGTACTCTCCATTGAGCTCCTCCACAGCATCCTGCAGCAGCTCGTCGATAACCCGCAACATGGCACACACAGCATCGCTATTGCGCGCAGGAAAGGTCTCTAAGGCTTCGTCACACGCACTCCATACGATGGCCGTAGCCTGGGGGGGTATCTGCTCACTATCTCCAGCCTTGCACACATCTCTAAGTGTTTGGAAGAAGCTCACGCCGCTGTTGAGGATGTTGTTGGTGGACCGCTTGACGTGTGCGAGTGTGTCTTTACACAAAACCGACACGCTCTGTGTTTGTTGTGCGTAGGTGCACTCCATCAGACACAGCAGCGCCTTTATAAATAGACCTACGCGATTTAATGGTGCAGATACAGGTGCGTGAGTATGGTGCAGTATATAATATATTAGAATACGAATTATGTATACATTCACACGTTTACTGATATATATGTATATATATATATATATATATATATATATATAAATAATACACACACACATATATATGTATATATATATGTGTGTTTGTGTGTAAATGTATATATTGATATATATATATATATATGTATATATAATATATATATATATATATATAATATATGAATATATATATATATATATATGTTTGTACATTTGCACGTTTTCGCCATATTCATGAACATGGACGTAAGAAGACTTGCCTGCCATAGTTTGAATATCGGATACCCGGGGCCTGCCTCCGCTGGTGAAGATTACCCCAAGCTTAGTAGACTCCGCACGAACAGTCTGAGGATTTATAAATGGGCGCGGTTAGAGTCAAGTACATGTATACATATGTATGTACACCCACAAACACACAAAACATACAAGCACACACACAAAACACACACACACACATAT
>NW_014040441.1:99901-101635 GCF_001186125.1 Sphaeroforma arctica JP610 | reverse complement strand
AACTTTCTCTATATTTTCCAAAATGTGATTCTTCGTGAAGTACACTACGAGAAACGTGCAATCTAATGCCGACTTACCTTTGGCATAGGCATTGGCGTATAGCTCGAGGTTTGTACAGGCCACGTCCAGCAGTCGTACTAAATCGGATGTCTCTTTGGTCATCTCTGCAGAATAGATCGAATTATATGTCCTGACGCAAAATCACTTTTAAATTGCTTCGATTGCGAGTAAGGCTTGGGTGCTAATAACAACGCTATTTGTATGGCTATCGCGTCGAAGATCTGCGGATGTATTTATTCAATACTTCTCTAATGCACTAGAGTGTATATATATATAACAGCATATACTAACTAAATAGTAGTAGTCATTGAAAATGTCACGATCACATATGAACGGGGAGGAACCGGGAAACTCACAACAATCAACGATAATGCGATTTGTATGATATCATTGATATGTGGTATGTAAACATGGTATGTGTACATATGTAAATCAATAAATGGAACGTGTACGGAAAAGTGATGACGGACGAATGGTATAAATAGAATCATCTCTTGTCCAATGGAATATGAGAAAAGCTGGGAAGCCGCCAAACCACGTACAGCCCCTTGTTCCGGGTTGAAAGTTGACACTGCCGCCTTGCCATAAGCGTCTTTTTGGTAACTAACGTGTATGTGTACACACGTAATTGTATATACATTCATATGCATAGGAAAGTAATTAGAGGGATACTCCACTGTCAAGTGACGATATATACACATACAATACAATCTGCTCATATGTCTGCGTAGTTGGCTGTGTAGTTACTAATGATATATTAATAGCTATCAACCAAGCTGTACATTGACACACACTTGCGCGCACACAGTCATTCGCGTAGTGTTCGAGCCGAGTGTGCTCTCAGAGGTGACTGACCGCAATCAATCTGAAGTATATCTGCCTGTACAGCTACATACCTATACATGCAAGGAATTATCTAATTGGACGTATATGTGTTGTCTTGTACCGCATCATCGCAGCTACTAACAACAACTTCATCTGTACTTTGTCTTACCATATCCGTATATACAAGAGTATTTACACGCAAATAATTACATATATAGACGTATCTGTATCAAACTATACATTAGGATTTAATCTAGTCGTAACATTGACACAATGGCTAAAAAGGATGCGTCTGCCGCAGGCGCTAAGTTCAAGCAAAACGAGACCGTGCTCTGCTATCATGGCCCTCATTTGTACATGGCAAAGGTGTGCATGTTCGCGGTTTGGTACGGATACGTATGCTTGCTGTACACACGTTTGTAGGTGCATGGGGTATCATAGGCCTTAAATGTAGTTGGCAAATGTGGGTAGTTAGCAAATGTAGGTCTTTTTCTTATTGGGATAGATGTGTAGGGTTGTGCACAATTGTGTATGGTTGTATTGTATATAGCAGCCCTCATCTGTACGTGTCAAAAGCTAGTTCGTAGTTTTATTGCTTTACATGTGGATTTTTTCCACATAAATGTATAGTATAGTTGGATGGGGTACGTGTTTGGCTTGGGCTGATACAGATGTATGTGTTTCACCCACGCAGTGTATGGCAATATCAAGCAGCTGCCCCTCATCCTCATCTGTACATGGCTAAGGCGTGCCTGTGCGCCTGTTTTTTTCTGGGATAGATACCTTCGCTAGTCTACATAGATTCATTGTGGGTATACGAGTGGTTTAAACGTGTTAAATCTCTTGGTA
>NW_014040441.1:98173-99463 GCF_001186125.1 Sphaeroforma arctica JP610 | reverse complement strand
TAGTAGTAGTAGGTTAAGTTAGTTAATACTCTTGTAGTATATATATATATATATATATATATAATATATATATATATATATATATATATGCGTATGCAAATACCCAGAATTTCAGTCTGACAGTTCGTGCTTATCGCACGCGTCTTCGTGGCACTTTTTTAATTGCAGGATTGGGTTGAAAATATATGGATACCCTGGCTAAGCTCTAGGCTGTGACGATATTGTAGTTCACATTCGCAATTCATTTAATACGTTGCGTTGGTTGTTTCACTTTGTGTACGCTCATTTGCGTAGTATTGTGAATCGTATACCCATGCGTGTGTACATGCAGGGATTCATACATGGTTATGGTGGCTTACTACTATAGCCATCGTGTGAGATCTCAGTTTCACTTGTATGTCTGCATACATTATTTTCTGCTGGTATGTATTAGCACAGTGACTTTGTCATGGCCATCCTATAGGTCGCTACTTTCACATATCCTGAAATTCACATCCAATTCTATCTTCAAAATAGTCCAAAAACTTAACGGTGAATCGGGTTTTATTGTTCACATTTCCGGATGCACAAGCTCACTTTTCCGGTGGCCAAGCTAACAAGATATCAAATCACCCCCTACTTACCATGTATCTTCCAGTACACATGTCACACACCGCCTTGGCGGTGTAGTTATTTCTTAACTTATAGTTATATCGGACTGGTTAGTTTCGAGGTGATGGAGTCTCTTTGTTTATGGACCATCCACCAAGTGTGCTAGTACGCCGTATTGAAAGTGTTTTGTGTATGCACATCTTGCTCGTGAACTATTCTATGTGAGTGGATGTGTCTAGGGTTTTGGGTATAGGGTTTAAGGCTGAGGGGGTAGGTCCCATTGCGACAGTGCATATATATGGCCAATCGAATGCATGTTGGTATGTGTCGTGTAAAGCTCCATAAACGTTGTCAACGTATTAAACTTCCAGATACTATGTAGTATCAATAGTATATAAACGTTCTATACCTGAGCTACACATCTACACGGGCGTAACTGTACATCTAAGAATATCAATACGTATCGTTACCCTTCAGCACGCGCATGCGGCCCTGATGTGTGATGTACTCCTCTATGTATAGCCACACATTTAACAATTGACACAATGGCGACTGAATAGTTTGGTTCGACATATACACCTACTCATTGTGGCTAAGTATATTCATTTGGTTATATTTATCCATTGTGGTTATGTACTCTATCTCGCCCACATTTATATATCTTGGATAACCTATGGGTATGTTATATATATATTTATA